>NW_022103906.1:56910601-56973118 GCF_000313985.2 Echinops telfairi | reverse complement strand
CTCTGGTTTGGTTTTGTTATACACCTTTATTTGCCGCCCCTGTCTTCGCATGTGCACCCACACAAACAGCAGCATCTCACTCTGGACTTTGACCCAGGGTATTGATTCTAGACAACTCCAACACGCAGTAACTGAAGCCCGGAATCCACCCCCACTGGTGACTTTGATTTTCGGTTCTATAAATGAGACAGGACTTACACTTACACTTAAGGCTATGAAAAAAGACTACTTTCTTTTCTTTAATGACCTCTCTTACTTAATTGGATATATCCCCGGCATCCTTACATTCAGTCCCCGTGGGTTTCCTTAAAATTATGAGTGATCAAGTGTTACTTTATCAGCATATTTACATTTGAACAGGTTGTCTTCAGTTTCCTTCCAATGAAGAAACCTGGATAAGGAGCTGAATCACAGGCGAGGATTTTGTGAGCAATGGTTTTCAGTGAGCCTCCAAGGACCCCTGGGACCCCAGAGCCGGGGCTGTACTTGGGTTCCACCGAGCTTGCTACACTGGCATCATGGCATAGGATCATGGCAGACTTCACAATTCAGTGTTCATTTGAATTCGCTTAACTTTTCTTTTTAAAAGCCTATCAGCACACAGAACTTATAGCCTATTTTTTTTGCAGAAATGTTTAACAAATATCAAATAAGAAAATCTTCTTTTCAATTGAGAATTTTCTTTGTTTTGCTTTGTCACTGTTATTTTTGCTGTTTGTTTCTTAGTGTTGTATGATTTTCTCCATATGAACTCTTGGATAGGTAAATTTATAGAGACAGTAACTAGATTAATAATACTTATGGACAGTACAGGGGAGATGGAGGAGGGAGGGAATTGGGGAGCTGACCACAAGTGTGAGAAAGAAAATGTTCTGAAATTGATTGTGGTGATGACTGCACAACTCTTCTTAATTTTATTGAACAAGTACATTGTATGATATTAAATTATTAGCCAATAAATTTATTTAAAAAAAGAAAATCTTGTGCTTGTATATCTCAAACAATTTAAAGTTTTATTTATATCATCTTACATGATTTTATGAATAGAAAAAGAGTTATGCTTATAGAAGTTAGTGTTGTTACAAAGTACAGCTTATGGCTTTTAAATGATTTTATTTTAATAGAATATACTGTACAGTGGCTCTTTCTAATGACAGGTGTGGTAGTCACCTAATCTGGTGTCAATTTAAGGATTAAGAGTGTAGGGGTGGAGTTTAGGCTGCCAATCTGGAGATAGCCAATGAGACTTCTGTGTGGACATGACCTTCTCCTGAAAATTCTGGGAAATCTGGTACTTCCTCCTTGGAGGCGGAAGACACCTCTCTATCTCTGCTTCTCCCTGGGGAGACATTGCAGAAGACAAGCCACATGGACACAACCAGACCTCGGAAGCTGGAGAAGCCACAGAGAGACCCCTGCCAGCACTGAGATGCTTACAATGCCACTGGACCCAAAGACTTTCTACCCACTGGCTTGTGATCGTCCTGCATTTGGCTTCATTGCATGTGTTTTATGAGTCTGGTAAGAGGACTTTATAGATTGGTATCAGACATATATGGGCTAATATCAGTCTTATGGCCTTGGACTGGACTGGGTTGGGATGTTTTCTCAATGTTCAATTCCTCTTGTATATAAACCTCTCCCTTACATACAGATGCATATTTATCGATTTATTTCTTTAGTCTACCCAGACTAACACAGCAGGTTTTAGGATATATCAAGATTTTCTGGAAACTAATAAATTTGTTATTTTGTATTGTTTTTACAAAGTATATCACAACGTCTACTCTTTATTTGTCAATTATCTCAATATTGAACATCTCACATTTATGACAATAGTGAAAAAGTTTACTACCAGCCTAATTTACACATTATTGAAACACACCTGGCAGTAAAGAATGCCAGGTGTGAGGTAAGAGAAAACACTGGCGGTGATGGTTAAGGTTATATGTCAACTTGGCTGGGCCATTATTCTCAGGGGTTTGGCAGTTATGTGATGAAATAATTTGAGAATTATGAAATGATGTAGTAATCCTCCATTTTGTGGTCTGATGGGGTCACATCAATGCCAATTTTGCCTAATGATCTGGATTTTGGAACCTAATCATATGGATAAGTGAGGTGTGAGTATATATAATTAACTTAAAATGAGAAAGTGACTTCAAGAGTCAAGAAGGTATCCCTAGTATAAATGCTGGCATAACTGGAGTAAAATAGAATTATTCTTGGGAAACTGGGATGATTTAACAAAATACTTTATGTTTTAATATTATTTCATTCTCGAGCAATTTATAGCTTTTATCACCAAGAAATATTGCAGCACTCTAAAAAGGAGATTGTAAAATTCAGAAAAGGCTGGAAGAGTTAGAGATAAAAGAAAAAAAATTCTCATAAAAAGAATATTTTAAATTTACCCCCAAAGAATTAAGGTCCCAGAAGAAAAAATGTAACTGGAGGTTGAAAAGACAATAACCACTGGTAAAATGAACTTTACTTTTTCCTAAATGCTAATTAACCAAGAGTGAAAGTAAAAACTGTTTTTGAGAAGTGATAAAGTAGAAACCACCTGGAGACAGCTAATCTGAACTCTAAGGGATTGAAATTACAGACAAGATCTAAATCCTTTCGAAGTGAACAAGAGTGACAATTCCATTCATGACTCCCTCCCCTGACTCGAACTGCCTTCGAGACAGAGAACATAAAAAGTGAAAAACAATATGCGCTCAATAATGTTCAATGTATATAAATGATCAGCAGACAAATAATAAATGCTAACTGTTCAATTAAGATGCCATGTGGCACAATGGTTAACTGTTTGGCTGCTAACTCAAAAATTGAGTCTGAACCCATCAGTGACTCTGAGGGAGAAAATGCGTGGTGATCTGTTCCCACAAAGACTATCACGTAGAAGACCCTACGAGAAAGTTCTCCTCTCCCATTTGGGACCACTAAGGGTAGGAATTGACTCCACGCCACACACAAACAATTCCTCAAGAAATGCTGCTGGAATATTGTTGTTATTGTTAGCTCCTTTGGGATCAGTTCTGAATCATAGCGACCTTATGCACAACAGAACAAAACAATGCCCAGTCCTGTGCCCTCCTCTCAATTGTTGCTATATCTGAGCCCATTGTTACGGCCACTGTGTAAATCCATCTTGTTGAGGGCTTTCCTCTTTTTGACTGCCCTGCCGCTTTACCCAGCATGATGTCCTTCTCCAGGGACTGGTCTCTCATGACAACATGTCTGTAGTACATGAGGGGAAATCTTGCCATCCTTGCCTCTAAGGATAATTCTGCCCCTACTTCTTCCAACACTGATATGTTTGATCTTTTAGCAGTCCACAGTACTTTTAATATTCTTTGCCAGCACCACAATTCAAATGCATTGATTTTTCTTCAGTCTAATTATTCAATATCCAACTTTTACAAGCATATGAGGTGATTGAAAATACCATAGCTTTGGTCAGGCGCACCTTAATCCTGGAATATTTTGGAAGACCTCTTAAAAACATTGAAAAGCCATATTACTTTGAGGACTGCTCAAAGAATACCGAAAGTACCATGGACACCCAAAAGAACCAACAAATTTGTCTTGGAAGAAGTACAGCCAAAACGCTCCTTAGAGGCATGGATGGTGAGCCTTGGCCTCCTGTACTTTGGACATGTTGTCACAAGAGACCAGTCCCTGTAGAAGGACATCATGTTTAGTAGAGGGGCAACGGAAATGAGGAAGTCCCTAGGCCAGATGGACCGACACAGTGGGCTCAGCGTAAGAACGATGGTGAGGATGGCACAGGGCACGGCAGTGTTTTGTTCTGCTGTACACGGGTCACTGCGGATCAGAACTAACCTGATGGCGCACAACAGTGGCAACAACAGCGACAATGACATTTTGGAAGAGGGGTACTCCTAACAGTGATGGTGTGTACAAGGCCTTAAGATACTGAACAGAACTAAAACCTCAAAGAAGCAAACATATATACACAAAAGGTCCCATGTGTGCCCAAGCAGAGCTGTGCACACCAGGGATTTCCATTTCCCCCCAGGCATTTCTTCACAGGTCCCTTGAGGTAGGCATGAACCGCCAACCATTTGGTTGGCAGCAAGCATGCTAACTGTCTGTACAGGGGATGCCTGTTAAATCTCTGTGGGCTTTTCCAATTACGATACGTTTCTAAGGATAAACCACTCAAGAAGAGAGCTGAAGGAAGCTGTCTTCTTCATGATAATTAGGCTTAGACATAATTTCAGTTCCATCTGACGTTTTTATAGCAAACATTACCTAACAAAATGCTTTCCCTCCAAATTATGGCATTTTCAAGAGTTCTGGCAGCATCTTCTGCCTTCATTGTCAGACAGAGAGACAGGAAGGTATGTAGGGGGCATCGGCCAGAGGAACCAACCAGTAGGTCTTGAAAGAAGAACAGCCAGCATGCTTCCTAGGAGCATGGCTGGCGAATCTTTGTCTCAGGTCCTTTGGATGTGTTATCAGGAGGGACCAGGCCCAGGAAAAGGAGGTCATGTTTTGTAACGTAGAAGGGCAGCAAAAAAGGGGAAAACCATCAATCAGATGGATCGACACAGTGGCTGCAACAATTCAACCGTTGTGAGGATGGCCCAAGGCCCGGCCGTGCCTCATTCGGTCGTAGGTGCGGTTGCGGTGAGTTGAAGCTGACTCGATGGCAATGGCTGGACCAGGCTAGCAAGGTCATCAAGCGCGTCAGCACCGAGACCAGGATGCTTGGGTTAAAAGGCCAGTTCTATCATATTCAGATGCACAATTTCAGACAAAGTTCTTAGCCTGTCTCCCAACCTGACTGACTTTCATCCCCTGTAAAAAAATAACAATGATGTCAATGTCCTAAGACCGTTGAAAGGGTCTAATGCAGCGCTTCTCAACCTGTGGGTCGCGAGCCCTTTGGGGGGTCGAATGACCCTTTCACAAGGGTCTCTTGATTCATAACAGTAGCAAAATTACAGTCATGAAGTAGCAACGAAAGTAATTTTATGGTTGGGGGGGTCACCACAACATGAGGAACTGTATTAAAGGGTCACGGCATTAGGAAGGTTGAAAACCACTGATCTAATGAGTTAATGCACAAAAAGGGAAGAGGCTTTGGCTTATACTATCACTACTACTTCGACTAAAGAGTAAATGGTTCTTGTATTAAAATATATTGAGCTGTGTAATTAACCAGAAACCAATTGCTGTTGAGAGTATTTCCACTTGTAGCGACCCTCGGGTATATAGAGAAGAATTGTGCTCCATAGGCCAATAAGGCTTCCTGAAGCAAATCACCTGCACATTTAGCTTTTGTGCAGCTGCACTGCCAACCTTTAGGTTAGTGGTCAAGCAACTGAACCGTTTGTGCCACCCAGAGACTCGTGATATGCGTTTAGGGGTTGAATAGTTTTGAAAAAGGTCATACAGTTGGGGCCTTTCAATTTGATTTTAGGATCCACTCTAGGAATTTTGGTGGTTATTTGTTCTAAGACTGAGATAGCTTCTCAAGACAGGCATTATATTTAGTATGTTTAATTCCATGCAAAATCATTTTGTACTGACAGTTGAGAGCCAATCATTGAATCATCCAATAAAGATCTGCGTCTATTGACATGCTGTTCAATATAAGCTTGGTATGCAATTGTGCTGAGAGGTCTGGAATCCGAATGAAGAGAAATAACTAAAAGGGTCAAACAAGAAAATGAAAAGATCATCTCCTAACCACCAGCGATAGTTCTACTAAATCTAGTGTTTGTTAAATATTATCCTGGACATTTTTTATACAACAGGCATTTCCTAAGAAAGTTTTTATGTAAGTAGTTTTCCCCAAAAAATAAGACCCTATTTTAGTGACAATGGGAAAGTGCACTATTTTGTGAAATTCTATCAATTATTTGCAAGAGTATAAATCATTTGCAGGGAAAATAGTAAATCATCCACCTGTAATTGGATCTGGTTTATAGCTCTGAGTTTCCATATGACAGGCCTGATTAGCATTAACTTGCAAAGAAAGTTATGGCATGCAGTGCTCTTAAAATGCTGACCACACACAATATTCTTTAGCATTTAAGGATACACTGCAGATTGTCTAAATGTTTCACTCTCACTTTGCAAATGAGGAATTGATCTGGAGAGGAAGAGTGGTTTCCCAAACATATCTCCAAGGATTGCAATGGAAGTTTTCCTTTCTTTAAACTAGAACCCATAGCCACCAACTCCCAGGGTAGTGCACTTTCTGTGGTTTGGTGTCTCGAGCTAAGTTCATTAGAGAAGCAAAAACAGAAGCAAAAACTATAGAAATATCCAATTCCAAGCTTGAGGCTTCTCCAAACTCAGGTAGCTGTGGGGGCTGATGAGCTCAAGGTCAGCTGGAAGACCACAGGCTAGTGATTAGAAAGATGCATGAATCCAAGGTAGGCAGCATTATGGCAGCAAGATTTTCCTTAGCTCCAGCCAGCTATACAAGAAGGAGACCACACCCCTGAAGAAATGTTCTTTCAACTGGCTGCATCAGGTCTGTAACCTGAATAAGGGTGTTACATCCTACCCTAGTTTTCTTACAGAGGAATGGCTGGGATCACCTTGTGTCAAGATGTTAATTGCCAAACCACCAAGAATCCCATCCCAGCCAAATTGACATAAAACCCAACTATCACACCTGAGTAACAACAAAAGAAAGCAAACCTATTGCCACTGAGCCCACGTGGACTCATCGTGACCCCGTAGGAAAGAGTAGAAGGATTTCCTGAGATTGCCAGGGCTAGAAGTCTTTATAGAAGCTGACTGCTGCATCTGTCTCCCCTTGAGAACATGCGTTCGGATACTAGGCTTGGGGGTAGCATTACAGAGCTCAAGCACTCTGCCACCAGGCCTGCTTCTGTGTCTTGGTATTCAGGACAAAGAGTTTGTCTAATTGAGCTGATACTGTTGGTTGTTATTGTTTTACAAAATCATATCTAGTGGTTAGAATCATAGCATCTTCTCCTTAGCTAAAGTTGGAATGTTTCCCCTGTTCTCAAGCTTCTGTGCTCTTCAGATCCCCCAGGAGAGTTTGTAGACCCATTGATATCTGAGTCCCACACCCAGGTTTTTGGCTTCAGCAGAGCTACTTGGTGGGGCTTCAGAATGTGCATCTCCAACAGGTTCCCTGGTTTAGGGACCACCCTTTGAGCAGCACAGTCCCAGCATACAAAAGTGTGTTTGAAGAATGAAAAATGGATGGGTGCCCTTTGAAGTGCTTTTCTGGCCTTGAGCAGTCATGCCAATGAATTCTTTAGTCAATTTGACCTCTTTTATAAACATCTCTCTCTCTCCCCCCACCCCACCGCCCCAGGGATTGTAAAACTGTTTGGTTCGAAGAGATGAAATTAATGCTTCTAGAGCCCCATGTGCTTCTTCAGTGCACAGATGGCTGGGTAAATCCTGTGTTGATCACACCTCCGTTTTGTACATTAAGACTAAATAAGTAGCAGCTTCCCAAGCCTGACTCAGAGAGGCTTTGATTGCCTGGTCCCACCAGCACACCAGACTGTGGGCACAGATAAGAATCCCACTGGGAGAAACGTCAGAGAAGGCAGGGATGCTGTGAGGCAGTCTAGCCCTGTGTGGCAGATGTCCTTTCATAGCAGAGTTGGGGAGGCAGGCGTCAGAGAAGGGAAACTGCAGAGTAGCTACATGATTTTGATTACCAGTGACATTTAACTGCAGTTTGATATTTAGCAACAAAGCAAAAGATTATGTAGCTCTTCAGATCCGTTCACATAAAATGCCAGCTAGGGAGATTTTTAGAGCTTGGTCTTCCTGCAGAGTCCTAAAAAAATCAGAAACCAGGAGGAGAGTGAAAAGAGTTAATGACCAGAGCAAGAACTCTGTTGGCTTCCAACTTGAACATGATCTATGCTTAGACTGAGCCACACAAATTATGCCCTGGGAGTAATCCTCAGTGCGTCGCTAGGAGATGGCTGGTTTATGTTTTCCTTTGATTATAGGGCATAACCACCCTACTGTCAAAATGCCAAAAACAGGAGGAAAAGAAATAACTTCTTCAGAACTCACCCCCGATATCTGTAATGAATTATTAAAACCTGGACTGTTTTGTACAATGAGCAGATAATAACAGAGTAGAAATGTAAGAATTGTTACCTGAGCAAGACCAGCATTCTAATAGTGGCCGGCATGCGACCAGTATTCAATACACGCTAATTGTTTAATGAAATGGAATCAGACCTGTAGTGATGCCTTCAAATAATAGTGTTATGCATAGGTCTGATGGGTAGATTAAGGTTCAAAAGATATGCTTACACCTGCATGTGAAGCCCAGCACACGCCCTGACAGAGATACAGTGCTGCAAGCAGAGGAGTTGTGAGTGGCTAACCCTTGAACTGAAAGACTATCATAATAGACGCGATTGCATTCCTCTGGCTCTAAGACTGTCGTCCCACGCAGTTTCCTGAAGATGCTCTTGTTGGACGACATTGAGCTGGTTCCAACTCACAGCACAACCCAGAGCTGTCACCTGGTCTGGGACCATCCTCACAACTGATGTCCTTCCTCAACAGTGGATCCTTTCTGATAACATCATCAGTGGAAATGAGATGAAGTCTCACCATTCTCGCTCCTAACAAACATTCTGGCCTTATCTCTTCCATGACAGATTTGCTCTTTGGGGACTTCATGACACACCAAAACTCTTCGCCAACACAATTATTCAAACTGGTCCCATTTTCTTCAGTCTTCTGTATTCACTGCCGAGTTTTACATGCCTGTGAAGCCATTAAAAACAATATCATGGTCTGGGCCAGGGATGCGCTCGGCCTCCAGGTGACGTCTTTGCTTTTCAAGGTGGGAATGAAATCTTGTGCCGTAATTGCCCAACGCCATATGTCATTTGATTTCTTGACTGCTTTTATGGACATTGATTGTTGATGCAAGTGAAACGAAATTCTTGATAAAGTGAATATTTTCTCTGTTTATCTTGATGGTGCTTATTATTGCAAGGACTTTTATTTTCTTGATGTTGAGATATAATCCATTCTGAAGACTAGTCTGGTGTTCATGAAAAAGTTTTCATCTTTACTATAGTTTTATAGTGTATGTATGCATATATTTATCTATATGTACAGGAATATATATATATATTTCATTTTCTATGGCAACCCATATAGTGAAGTGATTAAAAATAACAATCAGGGTTTAAATCATGACTTTACTATTAACCAGCTATGTGACCTAGGGTCAACTACTTAGACCCTCTCTATCTAATTCTGCCCAATCATAAAATGTGAATAATAACAGTACACACCTCAGAGGATCATTGTGAGGATGGAATGAAACAATGTGCGCAGTGCACTTAGCAAAGTGCCTGCCTGGCACAGAGAAATGATTAATGGAAGCATTAAATGTAAGCTGTCATTTTCATGTGACAGTGTGCTGTGCTATTCACAGGGTTTTCCATGGCTAATTCCTCAGAATTCAGTGGACATCTCTGGAACTAACCAAGGGACGCTCTGCTGAAACCTGTGAGTGGGTCCCCTGGTGTTTGAACTAACATTAGCACGGCTCCCAGCACACAGCAGATGTGTTGATTAAACTTCACAGATCAAGCCGCCACAGCACTACAAGTGTAAATTGACAGCAGTGGGCTCAAGCCTAACTGCTGTGAGCAAGGCAGCAGACCCTCCAGTGTTCTGCTGTGTTGTCAAGAGCCACCATGATCTGCATGGCACCTAGGAAAAATGACAGCAGACGTCACCATTTTCATTATGATCATTAGTGTTATTTTATTGCAACCAAAGCAGCTCAACAGCGCTCAGCTTCCTTATTGCCTATTGTACAAAGAAAGGTGCATGACAGCATTGCTAACTGGTGTATGTTTTAGAACTACTCGCAAGTCCTTCTCCTAGGGGGAAGTTAGCAAGAGCCCCCCTAAGGAAAACCCAGTTGGTCTCCTTCGGAGAAGCAGTAGGTGTCCAGTGGAACCTCTGGAACTGAAGCAAGAAGGCTCACTGGGAGCGGGCTAAACAGACTTGCCAGTGTTGTTTTTGAAAGTCTCTCAAACCAGTGAGAACGGTACGCTGTGATTAATTATTAAATGTGATCCAGGCTAGGCTAGTCTATGCTAACACAATTTAGATAGTTTTTTGACTACAGCATTTGGTTATCAAGTATGTGATATATAGAGTAACAGTTATAAGGATCAGTTTCTGAAACTCCATCCCTCAACCTACTTTTTCATTGTAAATAAACCGGACACAGAGAGGGGGCAGAAAAACGGCCAAGGGAGAACGTGCCATGTTTCAAGAACATTTGTCTTGATATTTTAGTGAGAAGTTTAATCTAATTAATTATACTTGGCTCTGACGAACTTAGCATAAGGTGTTAATTTTTAGGTGCAAATGAGTAGCAATTGACAAGGTGAGAAATCTTCCTTCGATCATTGAGCCCATCCAAGAGCAATTTCTAATCCATGCTTTGAGAGTAGCGAGCGGCATGGGAACATTCTTTTCTTTGGCAGCAGTGGCCTGTGGCACATTGTCACACACGACAGACAGCCATAGCGGCGTCCTCTGAGGCCCAGTCTTTCTTTCTTACTTTGCAATAGACGATGTAGTCAGGCCCATTGCTTTGGTGCTGTTCTCAGGCGTTGTCCGGTGGACTCCGACCCCTTGCCACCCCATGTACAACGGAACGAACCACTACCCTGGCCTGCACCCACCATGGTTCTGAGGTCTGAGCCTCGTGTTGGTTGTAACCACCGTGTCAAGCCATCTTGTTGAGCCCAAGACTCTAGCCAGATCAGAAACGACATTTCCTGGTCTCCCTTGCTGTATGATCAAATTTTGCCCAGGGGGTTGGGAGAGAAAATTTTGTGTTGCCTCTATGCGCTTCCAGGGAAGAGGACGGCTTCTCACTTCCCCTTTTCCTCCTTGCTTCCGGCTACAGTGCAGGCCTCAGCTTAGGATGGACAGCAGCCAGCGGACCACACGTAGAGCAAGGCAGGGCAGGAGATGGACAGCGCCTTCTTCCCTTCCTTCCCTCGCTCCCTTTCTTCCTATCAACCCTCCGGGTTTTCTTCCCACGAACTCCTTTTATTTACCAATGTTTCATCAATAGTGATTGGACGATGAGTTCCTTCAGGAAAATAATTATGTTCCAAACACTGTTGATTTATATCCTATAGACTCAATGTAGTGCTTGTCCCCTAAAAAGGTCTTATTGAGACATGGTTAAAGATCTATTGAAAAGACATGCTCAGAACTGTATTAATTTTTAATATTATCATGCAATTAATTGAGCCTGAAATGAATAATTAGAAAGAGCTTAAATGGAATATGAAATCTAATTTTAATTTTCCAGCATCGTCAAGACCTTATCAATCACAACACATTTAAAGAGAAATGTAAAATAAAAATTTAAGTGAGTTACGTACTACCCCAAGACGCATTCTCAGAAATAAAAAAATTAATGTGACATATTTAATAATATAAAATTCTGAACCCCATAAAACCTATAAGAACAAAAGGAGGGGGGAAAACAATATTGAATCCTTTATTTCCTCATTAAAATGATCTGGAAAAAAAGAAAGCCAACATGCAGGAAAAGATCAGTAAGATGACGTATAGGAAACAAAGTGGCTTATTCTGAAGTTTAGGAAATCCATGGAAAAAATGTCATGGGTTTCTCATTTTTCTCCTGAATTATTCATCTCTGAGTTGAGGTTATGAAGTATTCTTTATCACCGACAAGAGTGCTGCAACCACATGGCGAACCAAGATGTATTTTACCGTGCATGTCACGCATTCAGTTTTTGCAATACAGAAACAGGGACAATGTTAAGGTTTCTAGATATTTTCTAGGAAAACAACATCAGAAACATCTTGGGAACGAAGCCCCAAACCTTTCACACTCTAATGGTGAAGCCCTGGTCCCTTGCTTTCCTGAGGAGGGCAAAGGTGAATGCGCTTGACTGCTGACAGAAAGCTTGGTTGTCCAAGCCCACTCAGAAGTGCTTTGGAAGAAGGAGGTGCTGATCTGTCTTTGAAAAATCAGCCTTTGGAAATATGAAGGCGCATATCTCTACTCTGACATCCCTGGGGTCACGATGGGGTGCATCCCTTGGATGATACTGCACATCCATTTTATCTGCAAATAATACCAAGTGCCAGAAAATATTTGTTTATTATTCTTTGATTTGGGAACTTAGAGGATTCAATTAATGAATTGAAAGAAGGAAAAAAAAAAGGATAGGGATTGAATCAACAGAAACTTTGCCTGCTAAGGGAACAATGAACCTTGAGCCCAGGTCAACTGAGCATCCTGACACAGACTGCAGACTGAGACATAGCTGAGAGGAATATGCAGGAGACCCAGGGACAGACAGACAGCTAATCAGAAAGCGGCATGTGTAGTGATCTCCATGCCTCTGACTGTGCCTTTAAAAACAGGGAGTATGTCCTTAAACAGGGTCCTTCTCAACTCAAGGTGGGGACCCACTTTCCTCTTGAAGCTTATCTATCTGTGTGTTTGGCTGGCGTCCTCAGGTGCTGTGACAAGCCACTCGGGAGGGTCTTGTTAGTGCCTCGGAGGAAGACCAACCTGGTGCCAGCAGGGCAGAACATCACAGATACTTCAGGTTTCATCCCCAAGAATGAGCCGCTGTTTCTCACGGGCCAAGGTTAAGGTGAAAGCTACCCCCGTGGAGCGAGGCCTGGGGGAAGCAGGCAGGTGAACCTGGGCTTGAAGAGTTTCCCATCTAGCCTCAGCTCCAACACTCATCTTCTCACAGCCGTAGGGCCTCCTGTTTTGTTCCCTGGACTCCAGTTCTCTCACTGGTGCAGCAAGAAAGCTAATAAAGTTCCCCCTCGAACTACCTCTCAGGGGTTTTCTGAGGATAGTGTGGGGTAATCGATGACCAAGTACACAATGAACAAAGATGAAGCCGACTTCCTTATTCCTCGTGTTCACCCCCCCACACACACACCCCATCCCCTGCCCCCGACCATCCTCTTTAACTGGCATATGAATGAATGGTTGATCTGTTATCTGTTGGTAGACAAGATCACCATGGTGATGGAATCTTTGCCCTAACTTTCCCAGAGAACAACAAGACAGGTAGCAGTGACCTTTTTTTGGAAGCTTGGCTAAGTAAACATGCTAGAAGGGCCCGTGAAAGTTCCGCCCTCCCCTTTTGTTTGTGTCCCGTTCGTTGGGAATTTAGATTCCGATATGAACTGCAAACAGAGCTGGAAGCCAAGAATTTCTTGGGTATACCAGAAGAGGAACCCTAAACCATAGTTTCAAAGAAGCCAAACATTTTACCAGCAAGTGGAAGGAAAAACATTTTAAAATTTTGCTTAGAAAAATGGTATCCATGTTAATGAAGCACTGGGGAAAATGGACAAACAAAATTTGTTTTAGGACACAAAAAACAATTACATGAGGAATGGCACAGTTCTCAAAGACTTAGAAATGACAGACTTTGCTCTTGTAGATGATAGTTTTTCTCCAAAATAACCTTTTGAATGTGGAACAGGCTGTCAGTAAAGGAGGGAAAAAATGGGAAGCTTTTTCTGATTATAGTGAAACACGAATCTAATCCCATGTCATCAAATGAAGACCCACCATGGATACCTGGCAAAAGGTCAGGACCTCTGTAAGGATCTCTGGAATGAGACAAACTTCAGAACAATTCAGCAGAAATAAATGGGGGGGAGAAAAGCATGATGTTACTGAAGCCAGACACGGCGATGAAGCAGCTATGGCCGAGTACAAACTTTATCTCCTTATCCAGAAAAAGGAGTTATGAATCTACTACTTTCTGAGTGTTGTCAGGACAAATGTGGAAGACATTCATGAAACTGCAGTAAGACGGATGACTTCTCAGCTTTTAGGATCGATCTCAACGTGATTCTACATTGCAAATTAGCTATGGGCAATTATATTTATTTAAAAGTATTGTCATTATTAGCCATCTGGTTTGTAACGCGACTGAGGCCTTCTTTAGAAATCGTTCTTCTGCCTTCATTCTCATTGAGTGGAACATGAAGCAGCTGTATTGCCTTCCTAGTAGTTTTAGAGGCACAGACCCCCTACAGTCACTGCCGTGTTTTAAAGGATGGCACTCCACGATGAGTCGGTGTCTGGTATCTGCGAATCAGGAAGGGTTCACTCTTTTTTCTGTATCAGAATCTTGGGAAAGTTTGTGGAAACAGTGGGGTTTGAAAAGATCCTACGTTTCTTTCTCATTCATCCCTTCACTTCGGCCTACTTTCTCTTAACATGAAAGTGGAAGCTGGGGTTGGACAAGGAATTGATAAAAACTAACAAATAAACAGAAAAAACCGTGCCATTGAGCCAAATTATATTGAGCCTTAGAAAACTGACACTTAGGGGAGCTTTGGGGTGAGGGCTTTGAGGAAAGCTCGGGTGGTTCATAGGCACTCACTGTTGTCAGCAAGGCTCATCAATGTTACCCCAAACCTCGACCAAGTACCTGGAAAGATAACCAGTTTTCTAAGACCTAGTATAATTTTATTTTGCTTAATCATGTAAATGGACCAGAGTTGAATTCAGAGCGTAACAATGGGAGGAGGGCAAACATCAAAGAAATTAATAAACCCCAGAGTCACCCAAGGTACACTGTCTTTGGGATAACACCTTGGCCTTACAGCCAAGCTCCTGCAATGACACAGGTGCTGCCGGAGAATAACCACTGCTCTGGAACACCGCGATGAGAACTCTTTAGCTCCATTGGACTTAGGGACTTTGAAAACAGTCTTTCACTTTTAGAGTGTCAGTGCTGGTTTAATTTGTATTATGGACAAGAGAGGGTGGATGCTTTAGTGAGCAGAAACCTAGGCAACATGTATTAACAGAGCAATCTATGTGCATGAGGACCATGAGAAAATAACTCAAGGTAAACCAGAGAGGGAAAATGATCTAACCCAGCTGTACAAATGTTTGTAATCAGTGGTTTGAACCCACCACTGGCTTCATGGGAGTAAAGACCTGGTGATCAAATCATGTACTAATTACAGCCTAGGGAGCCTCTGGAGGCAGTTCTACTTTGTCACATGAAGTCACTATGAGTGAGCATCTACATGCGCACGCACACACACACACACACACACACACACACACACACACACACACACGTTGTACCAGTATAGTCAGATACCCAGAAAAATTGAGACAGATTTGCTTCCAGCTGTACTCTAAGTCTACTTTTAATCATTTCCTCAGAATACCCCCAGTGTTGGTTAAGACCTAGAGACTTCGAGGGCTGGAGATGGGGAATGTGTGTCTGATCACACTAGGAATATTCTAATTTTCAGAATTTTGTGGTGCTTCTTTTTTACATTATGCACCCTTCTAGTTCAGTATCTCTGTAGCCAAGGAAGGAAAAATAGTAGCATCAGAGCAGGATGCTGACCTTGTTTCTGGGAATGTCAAGGTCTTGGGTACATAAATCAATGACGAGAGTTCAACTCTAGTACAGTCATCCACAGACTCCAGCGTCATTGCTGCTACATATTTTCAGTCACTGAACTTACTTTAAATTTTTCTTGGCATGGCACTTACACAAAGGGTAGACCCCATCAGAAGTCATAATTTTTAGTGTTTTTAGCACCTACTTGTTGGCAGTTATACCAAGTTATTTTGCTACCCTACTCCATATACCAATTTCTTTACAGTTGGACAGTGGGGGGCATTTTCAAGGTTATAATAAATTAGCCTTTCATTGTTTCATGTGCCAAGTGGAATTAACCAACCAAGATGTTTAGTATTAAAAAGAACTTGGGTTTCTTGAATTAAATGAAATCTCTCTTACTTTCATTCAGACGTTGGTGGGGCTTTTTAGGCTTGTTTTTTTTTTAAAGTATGCTTGAGCATTTTAGGGGGGAAATATTATTCCAGGAAATTTAGATGTGTGCTAGGACAACTTCTGCATGCTTGTACTGAATATTTTGGATACTTTCCGGAACAGGGTGAAAAAAACAAGAAAGGAATGTGCAGCTAGTTAACAGCCTTCATAGCTACCATGAGTCGGTTATTCCCAAATAGCAATTGCCATTTAGAGTGCTAGCACGTTGAGTAACACATCAGGCAGCTAACCTCAAGGCCAGAGGTTTGAACCTAACAGCTGTTCTGCAGGTGAAAGATGAGGCTGTCTGCTCCCATCAAGCTTTATAGCCTAGGAGACCCTTAGGAGCAGATCTATGTTCTATTGGGGTCTCTATCGGGTGGAAGGGTGGTTGTGGCCATGTTGGGTTTTTTTTAGTCTTATGTTATTCACAGAATTAGCCTCTGAAACAATATCCTAATGACCCATTAGATCAGTGGTTCTCAACCTTCCTCATGCCATGACCCTTTAATATAGTTCCTCATGTTGTGGTAACCCCAACCCCAAATTTATTTTCATTGCTACTTCATTTCTGTAATTTTGCTACTGTTATGTATCATAATGTAAATATCTGGTATACAGGATGTATTTTCATTGTTACATATTGAACATAATAAAGCATTGTGGTTAATCACAAAACAATATGTAATTATATATTGTGAAATATTTATTTCTAATGACAAATAAATTAAATTTTGTCTTGAAGCATGATGTAGCATGGGTCACAGTCTTCACGCTGGGTACTTGTATGTGGGTGTATCTGCATGTGGGGGACTCGCCTGGCGACCGATAGAGGAATGGTGTCTCAGTTCTTAAGACCATTGGAAATATGTGTTTTCTAATGGTCTTAGGTGACCCCTGTGAAAGGGTCGTTTGACCCCCAAAGGGGTCATGACCCACAGGTTTAGAACTGCTGCCTTAGATGATCAGATTCCTAGTTTGTCTTTGAGACTCAAGTATACATCGCTACCTCAACTTGACTCTTCATAATCTTCTACATCATTGCCGAGGAAGCTTCTAAGACCTAGCTCCACTGTACTAACCTCTCTCCTCCAACACTTTCCAAGAGGTCAAATTCAAACATTCTAGGAGGCTACCAACACTATCCCACGGCCTGACTTCATTCTCCTTTTCCAGTCTCATCCTCCACCTTTGTTCCCAGTTCCACCACATCCACCTGATGTTTCTGAAACGCGCCAGGGACTTCCATGCCATCCCTTCAGTCTGGCTATCAACTTCTCTTAACCTAGTTATCTACCCAAATCCCATGCAACCTTTAGCTCTTTCCTCCTCCTAAAGTAACGACTTGTTATTTTTATGTTCTCAAGATACTTTGGTGAACGATGTCTTGCATGTTTGCCTGCCCCTCACACTGTCATCTCTCAGGGGTAAATGATTCCCTTTTCACCTGTTTACTTCCCACTGCTATTTCAGCACTTTGCACATCTTATATGCGCAGTCTATTAAAAAAGAACCAACCAAGCCTACCTTCTGCACATAGATGATTGGGTTGCCAGTTTCTATTTTAATGAAGAGCTTTTTAAATTTATTTTTAGTATTACAGTAAATCTCTGACGAGGCCCATGAATAGATTTAGCAGATGTGTTCTCAAGCATGTCTCTCGTTAATATTTACATTGAACTTAAGCTTTTTGTGGGTCAGCAGCTACAGAACACCAATACCTCCTGTAATCTAGTAGTTACTGAAGGGTGGGAATTATCCTGTGAAGTGTACCATGGTCCAGAGATCCTGGTTTAGACTTGTTACCACGAGCCCTGGATTTTCTAGCTAATCATTGGTATTAAAAGGGGAAATTGCATTTGGAAAAAGCTCCAGTACCTGGCATGTAGCAGTACTCCAGAGGGATGGCTTCTCACAGAGCGTCTGCCGTTGCTTCCTGGGGGACATTCCTGACTCTTTCTTAATCTCAATTCCTGAGGCATACATTTAGGAAGACCAACTTTGTGATGAGTCCAAAGAGATAAAATTCTAACTTAATGCCTGGACTCAGCATTGATCATTCAGTAGTAGCTACTGTGGTTGCACTTGGTAAACTGCTATGAACTTCAGGCTCGCGAATGTGATTTTTATGCTGTGTTGTCAAGGACATTGTTGCAACCATCTCGCAACTGGTTTTCCTCTGTTTGGTTCCTTTCAGCTGCTGTCTTTAAAACGCAACTGGTTTTCCTCTCTCTGGTCTTCCTTTCAGCTGCTGTCTTTAAAACTATCCCACGTTGCAATGGCCGCGATCTCCACAACGTGGAGGTATTGCCACGCCTTGAAAAGGATCACTGACTCTGCGTTGTCCCTTTGGGATAAACCCCAACCAAGCATGACACCCTCTGGTCCCAGTCTCATTTTCAAGATATCAAACTCTATTTCCTCTTCATAGCCGATTCTTTGGCAGAGCTAGACTTTATTTATTTGTTTTTTTTTTTATTGTGGTTTCTTTATATATCCTAACTTTTTAATGTGTTCGCTTTCATTAGGATTCAACTCACAGATTTTAACGGGTGTCTACCATGGGTTACATCGACCATATGCTGAACGAATCAGAAGACGTGCCTGTCTCCAAGGAGCCCACGGACTAGTATGGTGAGCCCAATCATCGTTGCTTGTCCCCCTTTGTGAGATTTTCTGTGCATTGGTATTAATCCACCCACTGCCATCAACTTGATTCCAACTCATAGCTTTCTGAAACGATCGGTCTTTATAGCAATAGACACCCTCGTCTTTCTCCTGAGGAGCAGCTGGTGGATTTGAACTGCTACCTTGAAGTTGGCAATGCAATGCTGTACCGGGGCTCCTTTCCACTTGGATCACACTGTCTAAAATTACACACATTCTTGAAGGCTTTTCTAAATTAGTGCCTTTGAATACTACATAAACTTCTCCCTCATTTCGATGAATGTAGTTCTTTAATGATTCTGATTTAGCCTTACACCATAATTATTTGTATTTATGTTTTCATGAGACCAGGGACTATGCTTGGTACACTTTGCATTCCCCATTCAGTTTATTTATTTGCTGAGTACAAAAAGAATGCAGTGATAGAATTTGAGTTTCCATCGAAAAAATACACCAAGTGCTCATGGATCACTTACTTACAGAGCTATTCCTCAACGAAACTTAATCTAAAAATATTAATAATAAAAAGAAACAATCTAACAAAACTTGATATGGAACCTGGACTATTTAAACTGAACAAATGATGCTTAGGAAAATATATTTAAATCAACTAAGGATATATAGAATATATAGTTTTTAAAACATGATAAATACAGTTAATTATTAATTTTAAATGTCACTTTTTATACATTTCACCCTATAGATATACATGTATTCATATTAGAAAATTATGCAAAGTGAAACAAGAAAATAGAAACACATAAATCTAGTATGGGATCCTGGACATGGACCAGGGACTTCAGAAATAGAAGCAGTAGAAATGCCACTGAGAGGAGGGTCTGTTTTTAGCACATGCATCTTTAACTATGAGACACATTTCTGGAAAGAACATAGGGTCCCGTGGGTAAGTATTGGGTTGCTGTGTTTTATATTTATATTGTGAATCCACACCATTGGGAAGATAAGGCAGAAACAAATGGGTTTGTCTTGAGAGAAGTTAAGTATACTTCTAGCAGATCAGGGCCCCTGACCAGATGCTTCCACAAAAGCGGCCACATCTGGGAGAGCACACACTTCTCTTCGTACTCCTTGGCCTTGTTTCCATGGCTACTAACGGAGTCGCTCCTCTCAATCAACGCTGATGCAATCAAAGGTGTTAATGAAAGCAAATGCTCATCGCTTCTGAACAGTGGACAGGTGATTAGGAATGTCCACAGTTGGCACTAATGAAACCATAGCTTGTGTGGTCACGGTTACAGCCAGGCCAGTGCGTGTCAGAGTCAAGACATGGTGCTAATGATTCATCATCAACATACTACTACCCATGTACCAGTGGAAGCCAGGAAGGTCTTTAAATTCCGTAATTGCTTCCCCCCACCCCGTTTGCTCTTGAGCAGAGCACTTATAGTTCCTAAATCGTTTTATATTTCAATGCTTTTGATTATTTGAAAGTTAGTAAAAAACAATTAACCATTTCGTTAGGTAATTACTGTGATGCTCGAGTGGTAAAGAAAATAAATTAAGATGTGCTTTTCTGTACTGGTTCTCCTGGGATTGATCGTTCACAGGTTTCTCATCAAATTACACTGCTAGGGACAGGAAAAGGGCAGACCAGACTGAACACCCAGCTGTGTGCCTCCCACAATTCCTTGCGGAGCCGGAGACGGTGGTTGTGCTCCTAATGGTTTCTCAGGCACCCAACCCAGGCTTGCCACAGAAAACTCCAAACCCAAACTCCCTGCCAGGCGGTCGATTCTGACTCACAGTGACCCAACAGGACAGGGTAAGACTGCCCCTGGGGGTTTCCGAGACTGTAACTCTTTATGGGAGTAGAAAGCCTCATCCGTCTCCCAAAGAGTGGCTGGTAGTTTTGAACTGCTAACCTTGCAGTTAGCAGCCCAACATGTTACCCACCACTCCACTGTGACTCTGCTTGCCGCATAGTAGGATTCAAATGCATGTGTTCTTTAAGAGTAAGTGGATGAATATATGATGTCAGCCCTCCAACATTTCCTGCCTCAGCTATAAAGTAGGATAATGATTACCCCAGCATAGGGGGAGAAGGGAGGGAGATGAAGAAGGCTTTAAAAAAAGATATGGACCAAGGGAATGAAAAGATAATATATTTTCCCCCATTAACTGGTTATTGTAAGGATTAAATAATATTTGTAAAGCATTTTGACACAGGTATAGGATGCAAACTCAGGAAGTAGCCATTGTTTGTCTGTCTACAGAAGGGCTAACTCTCTAGTTCATAGAAAGGACTTTCACTCTATATTCATATGTGGTAAAATCTATGTTATCTAAGGCATTCAACCAGTATAGCTGCTAGTCAAGATGCTCAAAACTTTAAACTCGGTGTATTGAAAAATGAAGAGAGTTGAGTTTTCTCATTGACTTCCTATCCATCATTTCCAGGGCTTCTGAGCAAACGCTCTAATCATTCAGAGAGCATACTCCCTCGGAGCAGTGCTAGGGGTCTTCTCCCGTTGTTTGATTAGTACAGAGCACCACGACTGCTCAGTGCCTTTGTGGCCTGCGCGTACTTATGTTGCCTGGGAAATGACACCCTCAGTCTGCATCTGCTGTGGGGGCTGTGGTAGGCACAGGAAGCAAGGACACTCACAATGCAACACAAGTCCACTGTCGGAGGGACCGTTCCTACTCACAGCAACCCTATGGGGTAGATTTGAACTGCTTCCTAAAGCTAAAATCTTGACAGTAGCAGATAGACTCACATTTGTCCTGAGGAGCAGATGGTAGGTTTGAACCTCTAGCCTTGCAGTTAGCAGCTGACTCATAACTCACAATGCTACTAGGGCTCCTTCATGGGTGCTCTGGGACAGTTAACTCTAGAAAGTCAGCCAATCTAACAGCAACTCAGACTCTAGTTCTCAGTCAATGCTATACGGAAAATAATGCAGGTCTTTAATTGCTTGGCAACACTTTATTAATTTTTTCTTTTTCTGACTGAGTCCAGTGATTCACATTACAGATGGTTCTGCCCAAGTTTAGAATTATGATCTATTTTGTAAAAAAAAAAAATCCTCAAACCCCCATATAACATTTCACGTACTGTATAGTTAGTTATGTAATGCTTTTCAGAGAAAACTGTGAAAAGTACAAGTCAGTTTAGAAGAGTCTCTGGCTCTTTTAAACAAACTAATTGAGTTGATTCTAACTCATAACAACTCTGTTCATTACAGGGTGGGACTGCTCCCCTGGATAAATTCAAACCTCCAACCTTTAGGTTTTTGGCTGAGTACAAACTGTTTCCCTACCCAGTAAAATGCTAACATTCAATTATTGGGATGTGTTTAAATTTACTTATTTGTTATAATAATTCTCCATAAACTTCCCTGCAAGTAATTCACTTACTGTAATAATTGCCGGTGCAGCTAGTTAATTTTGAAAGAATATTTAATGGTATGGAAAAATAGTCTAGAAAAACTGGTGTGAAAATTAAAGAGGCATATTAATGTAAACCGTGTAACTGCCATTTTATATAAGATAAACATGACTTTAAAAAAAGAATAAAGAAAGCTCCCCAAATGCTACTATAATTATCTGGAAGATGGGTTGAATTAAAAAATGTCTTCATGATATTCAGATATTGTAAGATTATTACAATATCTTTCTCTGGTGCCGCTTGGGCAGAGCACTGGGCTGGGAGCATGGGGCCGTGATGGTTACAATATCTTTCTCTGGTGCCGCTTGGGCAGAGCACTGGGCTGGGAGCATGGGGCCATGATGGTTACAATATCTTTCTCTGGTGCTGCTTGGACAGAGCACTGGGCTGGGAGCATGGGGCCGTGACGGTTCCGGAGGTGCCCCTTCCAAGTCCTTGGAGACAAGTTAGCCTCCTTTTTCCTCCTTCTTCGGGGACCTGTTAGGACAACTGAGAAAAATGTCAACGTATTCATGGGTCTTCCAACTAAAGACAGCATAATGCCTTCAATGAATTGTAATAGCACACTGATGACTCAGTGTTTCTGTGGCTGATAGGCTGTCCTTGAGCAAAATCTCCCTAAGCCCTTCCAAGAAAGGACAAGCAGCTCTTCCTCCTGGCAGAGGCCCAGGTGGTAATAGGCATCCTCTGAGCTAGAATACCTGAGTGGTGCTGCGCAGGGCCGTGGCTGCCTGAAGTGACAAACTGAGCCCTTGCGAGTTGGGGACCTGGTCTGCCAGCACACAGCAGGTAAGCAAGTATGAGCAACCACGGAACCCAGGGGTGGTCTTATCCTGACCCACATGCATGTCTGCTACTGGTATAATAATAAAGTTCTCTCTTTAAAAAAGAATCAACATCTATTGAGTGTTTCCACAAGGAGACCACTAAGCAGGGTGGGTTTCTTCTGCCAGAGAACAAATGACTCTCCCCACTCCTTGTTTTGCACAGTTTCCTCCAAGTCAAGCATCCAAGCCCTTTTCATTCTTTCCCCCTTTAAAACTCATTCCTGGTGCTTAATTTAAAGTCTTCCCTTCATCAATAATATACAGAGCACAGCTCAGCACACAGTCTCCTCATGACAGATTTAAATACACGACTCTCATGCTGCACACCTACGACCGAGAGGAGCTGGAACCTAGAATAGCACATTCCTTCCAACGGAACGCAGCTCCGACGCTGAATGCAAATGAGGAATTCAACGAGCTTTCAATCTGGCATACTGCAAATACCCACCTCACACCTCGTTCTCTTGTGTCTACCTATCAAAATATTGATAAAATGTCTTTGCACGGCCATACCTAACTAAGCCTTCTGTATTTATTTTTCAGTCCATTCTATGTGTCCTGGTAGGAAAGCTGACACAACGACTAAGCAGGGATGTTAGAACGTAGACCATCCCTTTTACTCAGGTCCACTGGATTCACACTCAAACCAATGCGCAGACGGAGGCGCCTGGAGCTGAGTGACCCCGCAGGGAAAACAATGACTATCGTGGACGACAATGAAGACTACAGCAAAACAAGTCATCAATCTCACCATTCTATCTGATTTCTTTTCATGAAAGATCGGCAAGTTTAAAACCGGATTTACCATTTAAAAAAATCAAAATTATTCTTCTAAAAGTAATACATTGGGAGAAAATGAAAATTCAGTGGACACTGATGATCATATCATTTGTTTGCGTGGTAATATCAAAGATAAGTAAATAACGGACACCTGGTGGTATAGTGGTGACATGTTTGGCTGAGAGTTACAAGGTCTGCAGTTCGAAACCAGCAGCTTTTTCTTGGGAGAAAGATGAGATTTTCTACTCCCATAAAGACGTATAGTCTTGGAAACCCACAGGGACAGTTCTTTCGTATCCTACAGGGTCGCTGTGAGTCATCAGTACCGACTCAATTACAGCGTGTTTGGTTTGAGGAACTAATTTTAATATTTCTTACCCACACCCCCAACACTCCCCAATTTTTAAAAATTTTAGCAGCTAGGCCAGAGACCACCTAGTAAGCTGCTAAAAGTTGATCACAGTACAATGTTCCATCAGTGTTGAGATTAGCCATCAGTGGATCGCCAGTCTCTCTCTCCTCTTCTCCTCATACACTTCATTGGAACTCGCTTATTTTCAGTGATTTCTGTCCTTCATTAAAATTTTAAAAATCAGAATTATTTTCTTACAGGCTAAAGAATAACTGCTCAGAATAAAGTGTTCAAATTCATTGCATTTTGAGTATGTTAACAGCAATAGATAGCTTTAGGAAACTGTAGTGCTGCAATATCGGGACAGTAAAGGGGACACACCAGGCTGCAGAGGAACCCATGGCCCTCAGTGAAGTGCAGGAAGGGAAAGCTTCGCACACAGAACAAAAGCAAGGATGGGCAAGAAGGGTGGCCTAAGGAGACCTGGTGGCCCTGTCGGGTTGTAAGTATTGGGTTGCTCACCCCAGAGCTGTTGATTCAAAGCCAGCAGCCACTCCTCTAGTGAAAGGTGAAGCTACCTGCCTCCATAAAGATTTCCAGTCTCAGAAACCCTATGCAGCTTGCTGTGAGTTGAAATGGATGCCACGGCAGTGGGTTTGAGTCCGGCTTTTAAGGTGCTCTGGTGCCACCACACTTTAGTGGATAGGTGCTAACCAAAAGGTTGGCTGTTCCAATCAGCCAACTGCTCGGCAAGAGAACGCCTTGATCACACACATTGTCTGAGTTCTTTGGAAAAAGTAAGTGGCAGGCATACAGGTTACTGCCGATTTCCCTTAGGGCTTTGGGGGCTGCTGGTTTGCAGCAAGCCTAGGAAGTTTGGATGATAGTGAGGGCAGAGTAGTCCTTGGGGCTCAGGCCCCACTCAGAAACAGCCTGAGGGAGGCGTGGTCCCTGCAGGGTGGGTCAGTGCCAGGAGTCCGCAGGAGTGGATGAGTCGTGAGACTGGGCATTGAAGGGGGTGCTAGGAACTTGTTATAGATCCCTTGGAGCTGCCAGGATGAACTAGTGTCTAGAAGGGGCTAGCATGCATCCTCTCAGACTCTTCTTTTGCAAGCCAAAGCTTAAACCGATTTGACCCAAAGGGATAAGAGACAGAAATGAATTTGCTTTTTCACTGGCCACGATTGGGGGAGATTCCACGATGGTGTATGGTGGAGTGAATTCAGATATTTGTTAAGGGAGATTTCAGAAAACAAGACAGCAAGGAGGCCCTGGAATCAATATTCAAGCATTTGAAGACTTCCCAGCAGACTGAGGCAGTGGGGGGAGCTGGGGCCTCTCTCTTATCCACCACTGGGGCGCATGTGGATGGGATGAGGGGTGTGTGTGTGTCAGGGGACACTCAACACAGGTGGGTGGACAGGATTAGAGTGTCGATACCAGGGGCGTGCATGGCTTTGGGAGCATTTCACATCCCTGAGTGAAGCATCGCTGAGCAAGAAACATCAGCTGTAACAGAAAGAAGCTACACTGGAAATGGCTGCCTGGGAGAAGGAGCAAAGGAGAAGGATGCTTAGGGATTAGGGTGGAGCTCAGTCAGTTTCTCACATTGCTCTCCATGACCCCGTGCTCAATAGTTCATGATGACACGAGCCCTCCCCCAATCACGATACAGGAAAAAAACTGAGTTCTTGATAACTCCGCTTTGATCTTCCCTCCACCCCCTTGGCCTCCTGCTTGGGGGCTACAACTCCTACAGGGGGATTAGCAGAAACCCAGTGGATCCATGCAGACTCTCAAGACCTCCATTCTGCTGGACATGCCGTTGAAAAGCAACGCCAAGGAGAGGTCTGAGCACATTCGTATTATTTGGTGCCCACCGTTTTGTTCCCTTAACTTGGCTGAGAAATGGTTTTGATACAAAGCATGCATACATTCCTCTTGGCCTTGTCAGCCCCAGGCCAGACAGACAGACACAATTCCCCGAGTCCAGCATACCTTCTGAAGAAATGCACCCAGATCACAATGGTATATGACTCTGTCCTATTCTGGCTCTAGAAAAGAAATGTCATAATAAATACATGGGCGGGCTCTGTCCTGCGTCACAAAAACAACCCAAATAGCAGCGAACTCAGTTGAGGAAAACACAACTTCACCATTGCACTGACGTTTCAGAAAGAAAATTTCAACAGTCTATGAAAATGAAACTCTAAAAATCCTAGTCATTTTCTGTAGTTTCTTACAGACCACAATTAGTCACTGGGTAGTAATTACGCTGTTGCTGGGAGCTGTCCAGTGGATTCTGACTGGTGGAAACCCACGGGCCAGTGGGCCTGAGCAGGATTGCCCCACAGGGTGGATTCTAAGAGGAGGTCACCGGGGCCTTTCCCATGGAGGCTCTGGGGGTAGGGTGGGTGTTGAGTTGACCATCTTTGGGTTACATTAACTGTTGCCCCCAGTGGCTCCTTTGTGATGTCAAAGAGGGTAAATGGAGGCTGAGTGAAGCCTGTGATGGGATTTGGATCTGCTCTGATTTCATTTACTCTTTCCTTGCCCGGTGTTTCTAACAAATGTTTCTAACAAACCCTCCCATGTGATGATCATACTATGAGAATAGAACCCAATGCTTACGTTTCCCTATCCTATGCCCCCCACCCTTCCGTCACCTCTGTGCTTTTCTGTTCCTTCCCAAATATGTGTGAAGTGGGACTGAAGTGGAAGGAGATGCAAAGGGCATGGGGGAGGCAACCCCTTTTTCCCTGGCCTAACAAGTCAGTTCTCTTGAAGAGATCTCAGCCCTGCCCCCACCCAGTGTCCTGCGGTCTTCCCTCACCTCAGACGAAGCGGCGGAGCCTGATTTAGCTACCTCTTTTCTCGATCCTTTGATTATGATATGTGCTCTTGATAATCCTTTCTTCCCTTACAACGTCAATGTCTGCTGTCCAGACCCTGCACACCAATTGAGAAGCACCCTTCAGAAACTCCCCCTTGCAATGTATTGGGGCGCAGGCCTTTACCTTGCCACTGATACTAATGGGAAAAGCTGAAAAAACCTTGCTCCCCTCTCAGGTAAATTATAGGAGATTTTAAGCCAGTCGTAACTTCAAATGACAGAAGACAGGAATTGCAGTTCAAGGAGGAGGTGAGGGGCACGGGATGGGGAGAGCTTTTTGGGGAGCAGAGCCGACTTGCCCGGTATTACATCCCTTCAGGAAGACTAATCACCCGCTCCTGAGGGATGCCTCTTACTTTACCTGGGGAGGCAGTGCCTGTTTCTGGTGATAAATCTCAATCCTCTAAACAACACCCCGTTTTGACATCCTGGGAGATTTGCTTCAAGTGAATTATAGTGAACTATTTTCCCCACTCTGGGCAGAATCCAATTTGCAGGTATCTGCAAATTTTGAAAAAGAGGGATATTTTTTAACCTATTAAATGGAATAATTCTCACAACAAGGGGGAAGTAGGCCAATTGCACACACTCACACATATACACACAGAGACATAGACACACACACACTCAGGCACAAGCCTCCTCATGTTCCTGCACGTCTTTGTTTTTCTGTTTGAACTCCCTATTTATAAATAATATCAGATTGCGATCCAGCTCACAGGAAAGACGCAGCCCACCTCCATGTTATAATTTCATTAAATTCCCACCCCAGGACTACATCCTGGGACTATTTGACCGTGTTGTACATGTGTGTTTTTGTCCTTTAGCCTGTGATGGACCAAAATAACTGTTTGCCTACAGACTGCTGAAATTCTACGCATGTACCTTAATGGAGTTCAGCTTGTCTAGCCATCTTAATAAACAAATATCCAGATAAAGTTTATAACTTAATTTATTACACAACTTCAGTGTTTCTGAATTCCAAGCCACACAATTCTAGTATTTACTATACTCAACACTTATAATGGTAGGCTTTTTTCTAAGATCTGTGAGTATCTGGATTCAGCATATTTTCCCAGTAACATGTGAGGTAGGTCCTATTACCCGCCCCCAACTTTACATTACACCTCCCCCCCACCCCTTCTGCAGACGTGAAAACAGTCATGGACGGGCTGTCACACAGGCCCAAGTTTGGGTACACATCCCACACACGGGCTCCTTGGCTGAGCATTCATGGGCAGGTGACCTCTGCTATGGCGGCCTGTTGTGATTGTTTCATCATTTATTGAGTTTTCTGGTATTGAGTCAATAAGGAATCAATACCAACACACTTTTTAGTTTTGTCATCAGGAAAAATGACTAATTTTCATGTGCAAATCTGGGCTTGAACTCAGTTTAATGGGGATATCTATCTATCTATCTATCTATCTATCTATCTATCTATCTATCTATCTATCATCATCTATCTAATATCTATCTATCTATCTACATCAAAGGCAATCTGGATTAAAGCAAGTAGTCAATCCATTCTGTCCTTAACAAACCATCCCTGACCTGTGAGTGGTCATGAAAGAACAGGTGTTCTGGGGCACTGAGGAGCTGAGAACTTTGGAGAGGGTGGGAAGGAAAGGTGAGTTTTCTGGACGAAGTGAAGCCAATGATGTTTCATGGTTGTGACCTAAGTTTCTGTTTTTATATTAACGATTTGAAAATGAGGCTTTGGACAAAATATTTCTCCCAAAGGCTTGAGTGATCAGGCCAAATGCTCCATTGCTTCAAGTCATGTAATATGGATGGTACCCAATCCAGGTGACCTGGATCTGAACCCAGGCAGGTCAGTTCTCCAGTCTTGTTCTTCTCCTACAGCCAGGTGTTGTCTTAACCTAGGGTCACATGGACATCCCCACTCTCCCTGCGCCCCCGAGCACTCCTGGGTCATACTCGGTGCTCCTTCACCCCCTCTTCTCACAGCAGAGGAAACAGAACAGCAATTGGCACAATGGCTCACCCTGGACTAGTGACTTGGCCAAATCTGAAAGCCGACAGTCCATATTTAGGAGCCTTTGCAGGTTCCTCAACCATTTCCCCAGCAATATCATACGCAGGAGTGTCATTTCTCCCTTTGCCTCCAGTGCTAGCATTTGTATTGCAAATTAGCCTGCCAGGTAAAGCACAATAGAAAGCCCCAAGTTCTAGGTAGCTCCCAGCAACCTTATTGCACCAAGCCGCTAACTTCCTTTTTACCAAAGAATAGTAGTTGCGAGGTAAGACCTGGCCACGCTCACTGGCATGGAGATTGTGCACATTTGCTCCTTTTCCAGCAAGTTTAAATGCTTTCAAAACACACTCTTTTCATTGTTTTCCTGGGACAGATCGAGAGAGGAGTTGCTTTATCAGTGACTGCTCTGACTGGGCGTTTAAACTTGGAACATTCACAGCTTTTCAAGTTTTCAGGGTCTAGGACAAGGGAGCAGCAGGGTCCAGGCCTGCTGCTGTCTGCCCGGGGCTGGAGGGGAGCTCGAGGCTCCCGAGGACGACGGGGACCACCAGGGGCTGGTTTTCTCTTCTTCCCCCAGTTAGTGTCCAGAATGTGCCCGCTTCTTTAGTTTAACCTTCCCTGGGATGTCTGCCCTGCTCACGAAAACCCGGGCTTACAATACCACTGAGATTCCAGAGAAACTAGATTTTAAAAAAAGATGCGGTGGGGAGAGGAGAAATTTGCCATTTAAAAACAAATCAACAACCACATACACAAACAACCAACCCTTAACACATTTGCTCTCTCCAGAGCTGGATGACCTGCAGAACTCGGACAGTTCCGAGATCCTTGAGGCTGAAGCAGACGGACGCCCCACTGCTGATTTCGTCTCATCGTCACCCTCAACAGCCGCACGGGGGCTTCTGAGGCTAAATCTTTAAGGGAGCAGAGAGCCTCTCTTTGTCCCTCATGGAGCAGCCGGTGTGTTCGAACCTCTGATCATGTAACTCAGAGCGCCAGGAGGGCGACTTTACAAGGGAGGGCTGGCTTTTTATGTATGTGATCAGTGGGCAGGTGTGAAACACTTACAGGAATTTCCTATAGGTGTAGCAACAGTGCCCACAAAAATAGTCTCTGTTCCCTTTCGGAACATCTAGACCTCAGGCTGAGTTCTGAGGCAAAATGGGAGGGGAGGGGCAAGGGGACAATGAAGTTTCCTTTGTCACGCACAAACCTTTCCAAATTCCACTTAGCATATAGGCGTAGGAACACCTTCTTTGTTTTCAAAGACAAGATATAAGGTGCACCGTGGTTTGCTAGCATAGAAACACTACTATACGACGTCAATGAAAGTGCTTTCAATAAAACAATTTTTTTTTTTTTAAAAGTGCTTTCTGGGACATAACACTCTCGGGGGTCAAAAAAAGGGCTGAGCAAGAAGCTGCGGCACTGAAGGGAGTCAAAGGAAGCTCGGTTATCAGCGTGTTTTGTTCCCCCGCTTTTGGGAGCAGCCTGTTTCTGGAGTGTTCTACCAGACAGCTATGTTGCCGACCCTGGAAGAACGCATGGCCTGTATTGGAAGCAAGTTTAGGGTACATGTTGAGTTGTTAACCTCCAAGGGTCATTTTTATTTTTCTCCTTGAGAAACTGGCTGTTTTCAGTTCTTTCCTGGAATTCCACGTGCTTCCGTTCTGCGCAGTGCCCATGCCAAGCAAGGCCTTGCAGCGGGAGTTTCCGCTGTTTCTCCCGTCGGCAGGAGAAGGGCAGCGGTGGGATTCGCACACGGAGATTTCCCTTCTTCCAAAGCAGAAAAGCAAAACATGCCGGGGGTTGCGACGGGGCAAATTCAGAAATAGTTGAACGCTTCCTGCGCTGCCAAATGTTTCATAAAAAATGAGCTCTTTTCTTTCTATTCCATGCCAAAAAACTGTCACCCCTTTAACATATCTGGCCCCGTGTCTAGGATTTTTCTTCTCTAAGCATAACTAATTTTTTGCGAATAGGGGTTAGAAAAATGCCCCATGGGACTGAACCAAATCGCCGTGCAGGAAAAGCGTCTGAAACATGCCACCAGTTGGTCCTCACTTAATTTGATTCTTAATATGATGACGATGAAACCTTTGGCCTTTCATTCTTTCTCTGAGTCTCAGTGGGAAGCCAGGCTGGTTTTGTAACACTAGCAAGTCTGCGTTTTCCTGTCCCCCTCCTCCATATTATACCCTTCTATTAGAAAGCCCCAAATAAGAGGAAATTTCTGTCTTTGTCCAAAATACTGCCTTGGAAACAATAGCACTGTAAGGGAAGCCCATGTGTTCTCGATCTGCATCGTTAATTGGGTTCATAGGGGTTCAGCTGTTCCGGTTTCAAGACCATGCAAGCATTTAAAAAAGTGTGATCTTGCAAATGAGCTGCCAGGTTTCGCAGAAAGTGAATAATGCAGCTATGGGTGGACTTGTTTCCACCGCTCTCGTTACTAGATAAAGGACGACTGGAAGGAGAGCCAGGCATATCAGCCGATTTGGTTATTTTCTTTTTACCAGCGAAACATGGTCATTACAGTCTCAAAGCAGGACAAAGGATGAGCATGCTTGAAAAACAAACCAAACCAAACCAGTAATCCCTGTACATTAAAATGTGTCAGATCTTTGAGCAGAAATAAATTGGCATTAGCCCTGTGAAAAATATTGAGGATCTGGTGAAACATGCTACAGACGGATTTAAATCTTAACATTTGCAACTTAAAATATGGTCATTTATTAGACGTTTCACGAATTGTTGGTAGTTCTACTATAAGCAAAAAAGCATGCTAACTTGATATCAATTATTATAATGAGTGAGCATGGTCATTTTTAAAGTCTGCATTTGTGCTTGGGGTGGAGGGAGAACTCCAGGGGGCTTATGGCCCTTCATAAATGGTTTTATCTAAATCTAGCTCACAAATCTTTGTACTCCGTGGTCAGATCTAAAGACGATAGTGCATTTGATTTGAAGAGCCCGCTGTGATGAGGACAGACACCCCCCCTCCAGGAAAAGCACAGGAAAGTAGTCTGAAGTGCCTCAGAGTTGCTTCTCAGTAAGCCGCTATTTTAAAAAGATAAACGGTCTGCTCAGAGACTGGTAGATGAAGCAAATTAACCTGCTCTTCGCCTGCCACAACATGTACCCAGTACATTTTCCACTTCTGTCCCCTCTCCCTCCTCATGGGGACATTTGTTTCTCACAGTTTGAAAATATCAGGCATCTCAGAAACACTTACGTTTTGTTGAACAGGGTCGCCCATGGTGAGTGATAAACCTAACACAGCGACTCTGCTTCCTAGGAAGGACGCACGAGTATAGGGATGCACCCAAGCCAGAAATAAGACCCTTCGTTTGCTGCAATTGGTTTAGTATCAGTGCTATAAAAAATAGATGATGCAAAACTGGAGCCCTCAACAGAAATACAAGTCTGCTGTGTGCGCCTTCTACGGGGACTGGAGCAGAGAGAAGTGGTGGTCTGGTCTACACTTCAAACTCAGGCTTCGTCTATGCCAACAATCATAGGCGATGCACGTTCACGGGGTACGCACACCGTCCATTGCTGTGGACACGGGCAATGCCTCACTCTGTTTCGACAAATGGCAGTGAGCGGAGCGCATGCACTCATCAGAATTCAACTGGCACGGGGACTGGACTATGGAACATCACTGTGGAGTAACGCTGCCAAGACATTTATGGTGCTTGGGTTTTCCACTTGGCTTGGGCAAAAATAATTTCCAATGCAAGAATGATCTGTGGCCTTGGCATAAAGCACGCTGGAAGCTAGTCCAAGAAGGGCTTGAAGGTCACCCAGCCTGCGCTGCGGCATAGTGATATTGGGAAGGCAGCATGTGTAACAAGCACCCCAGACTGGCACTGGTGCAGGGACTGATCCATTGGCATCAGAATATTCACTGGAAGTCTAACTAGACATTGCCTAACACGCCTAACCACGATGATGTCTATGGTCACCGATGTAAACATGGATATAGATCACACAGCATAAAGACACTGAAGAGAAACCGCATTTAGAGATGTAATACTATTCAAGAAAGAACTGGGAGAGACCAGAAGATACAGACATGCAGAGGGATGTGCCAACACAGTGGCAAAGTGCTCACCCTTGATCATAGGCCTTTCAGAAACACACACACACACACACACACACACACACAATCCCACTGGGTATAAGAATTTCATGAAATATTTCTTGCTTCCCGAGTCCTTTAGAGTAGAGAGTCAGATCTGAGACTCACCCCCACTTTTCCTTTTCATTATAAACACTTGCTTTATTGGCTTGGATATTGTACTACGACACTATACCAAGTAAACTAAAAATACTTTTTTATATTTGTTATCAATTTTAAATCTGGTCCATTGAAGCGAACAAACACAGTCACAAATCACACATTGATCAGCTTCCAAGAGTTAACACTGAGGTAATTATTGGGATACCCATCCTTCCCAGCCCCACCTCTCCACCCTGCCCTCAACTTGATCTTGGCCTGTTTTGACTTGGTCTTATCTCCTATATTTCAGAGCCGTTTATAGTTGACACAGCCACTTCCCTCCAAGGATGGAGGCCTTTTCCTGACTTGCCAATCTCTGAAACCGGTATCTTAGCTCTCTTGCATTATTTCTGATTTGACTGGCCCCACGGGCTATTTTCCTTTACTAATTCCTATTAAGGTAGTGTCTTCTAGTCTTGGGGCCAGCAAGAGTTTGGGCGTGTAGCTAAAACTAGCCTTGAGAATCTAATATTTCAAATCATGCAACTGACATACAAACTCCTACTGCATGCAGTAAATAAAAGCAAAAAAGATACAACAAAAACAAGTGTTCCAAGCAAAGGCAGGACACAGCCCATCAGGAGTGCAGACTGTGGAGATAACTTGCCTGGGTTTGAGTCTTTGCTCCCACTGTGGATTGCCCCGTGGACCACCGACTTCTGGAATCAGGGTCTCCAAGGGTTCTTTCACTCACTCACTCACTCACTCATTTGTTCAGGTCTTCAGCACATATTTATTGAGCGCCTGCTTTGTGTCAGGCACTAGGGAGACAGAATGGTCCAGAACTGAGAAATGTTTGTGTTCACATGGAGCCTACCTTTCCAGAACTATTGATGGCAAGGACTGAATGAGATAATCCACCTAAACTCACACCACCGTGCCTTTGACATAGCAAGCATTCAAAAGCTATTACAAACAAAACCAGAGAACTGTGAACAAACATTTTAACAGGACGAGGTTTTAAAAAAAGAATGAAGCATGTCAATTTGCTATAGTAAAGAGGAAAGAAAATATAAGGAAGTCAGGGAAAAGAAATGTATGATAAAATAATTCAGTCTGACAATAAGTAGATTCTGCATTTTTCCTAAGTCTTGGCCGATGGTCTTTGACATGGCATTACACAGCTGGGAGCAAGTATGTATTTATAAGGCTCATAGATAGATACATGGACACTTTCATTTTATGTCACACCTGTGCAGCCTTCTGTGTGAGTCAGCACCACCCTGACATGAATGTCCTACATCCAGCATGGCGACCTGCCACTCTGGGGTACAGCCAGTTTGAGCTCCAGTTTCCTGATGGGGCATCTCACTTACACTCACCTAAGAAAACAACCGAGATCTGGACTTTAGGTCTCAAGATCAGAAAATGGCTAAATGTGAAGTTTCATAGTGTTAAGTTTTTTTTCCTGATGTGATCATTGAATTTATTTTGTATGTACTCCACATCCGGTCCACTAACTTCATTATCCACATTTTAATAATTGAATGAAGTAACAGAAACAATGTTCTTTTTTCTTTCTTTTTCTTTTTTTCATCATTATTATTAGGGGCTCTTACAGCTCGTATAACATTCCATACATCAATTCTATCGAGCATATTTGTACATTTGTTGACATCATTTCCAAAACATTTTCTTTCTGTTTTTTAAAATCATTTTATTGGGGCCTCGTGCAGCTCTTATCACAATCCATACATCCATCCATTGTATGTCAAGCACATTTGTACATTTGTTGCCATCATCGTTCCCAAAACATTTGCTTTCTACTTGAGCCCTTAGTATCAGCTCCTCATTTTTCCCCTCCTTCCCTGCTTCCCCTCCCTCATAAACCCTTGATGACTTATAAACTATTATTATTTTGTCATATCTTACACTGTCTGATGTCTATAGTGTTATTTTTAGTGTATAGAACATCCTTTTTATGTTACCCTATTTTTTCCATCTATTCCACTTAGCACTTTTTATAAACACGTAAAGAGGTCATTTTGATGACTAAGCTGCCGCTGGCCTGCGCTGTGGTCTTTCTAACTGCTGGTCAATGAAAAAGAAAGAGAAAAATTGATGCATTTGAACGGTGGTGTTGACTATTGACTATGCTGTGGATTCCCAGAGCGAACTAATCAATGTTGGAAGAAATGCCACCAGAATGCTCATGAGAAGTGAGGATGGCAAGACTTTAAATACATGTCACTAGACAAGACCACCATGGCTGATAATAAAGAGGAGGGACATTCTCAGTTAGATGAAGTGGCTCAATGACTACAACAATGGCCTCAAGCAAACCAGTCATCATCGAGATGCTGCAGGACAGGGAACCATGGCAATCTGTAGGGCAGCTGGCTAGCTAGCCTTCAGCATGCTCCTGTCACCATGAGTGAGAGCCGTTTGAAAACAACTCACACCACCAATTGGAGAAGCAGGGTAGTTGTGGAAGGTGCTACTTATAGGAAATGTGCAATTGCTAAATCATTTGACCTAATTGAATTTGGGGGCTATGTGAAAACCTTGAGTGTTTCAAATTCATTGCCTCTGGCATGCCCACTTGATGCTTGATTGTGTGCTTGGTTTTGCATGATTGATGGTCCCCTGATTGTTATGTAAGATTACCAAAACAGAGGACAAAGAATTCCTCAGTACCAAGCAAACTCACCCCGGCTGTAGTTCACTGTATTCCCTATTGTCCTTCATTCTTGAGAATGAAGACATGCAACTATGCAAGTGTGATATGCAAAGACTTATTTCTTTCATCCGCTCTAATACATGTACTTCATAGTGTGTATAACTCACATTTGTAGCTTCATAATCTATTAAATTCCTTTGAATTCCAGTTTTCAACTGTCACAAAGTTACTCCTTGTGAGAGAGGGTCCAGGTAGGAGATAGATGTTGAGACAAGTTGATTTTATGATTCTTTACATGTTCTGGTTTTATTTTTCTTGTTCTCTACCTTCTTTCACATCCTCCTCCTGTTTTATTTTTATTTCTTAGTCGTTTTGTTCTCCACCTTTGTTTTCCAGAAGTCCACACAGTGGATGTGATTGTTGTTATACAGTTACACCAGCATTTAGTGAAGATGGGTGTTTCCAGCAAAATAGACCCCATTGCATGCGTTATTGCATCTGTGTGGAACTTGGAGCCCTATTGGCTCCATGCTGCTTTTTTCAGGGGGCCTCAAAAAATACTGGGTGGGTTTTGGATCTCATTTTCTGTTTCACTCAAACAGGGAAATACTCTAGAGTAGCTATCAGGAAAGAAATAATCATTTGACTATGCATTATTAAAGAAAGTCTGTAGATTTGATTGGTTTTCATAGAGGAGTATTTGTGAAGTATCATTGTTGGGACTATCTTTTTTATTTTTAGCTCCAACTAAGCAATACAGTGATGCTACCTTGTAAGCAATGCAAACAAATGATGATGATGTTAAGAAGTTTATCACATTGAGTTAGTCCTTGAATTGTCAGAGTCCAAGAATGAGAAATTTTTACACATTCCAAAATGTTTGAAAGATTGGCAGCATAGATCATTCTGAGACCAAAATATCTAATGACCTAAGGAATCAAATGGAGAAACAGTCATTATATATCAGAGATCAGGATGTTGGTGGTACCACCCAAAGGAAATATGCTTCCCAAATACCAGAGCACTGAAAACGAATACAGTATTTCTAATCAACACACGTGGGGTCTCCATGAGCTTGAACCAATGTGTGGTCCAGTGACATCACTAAGCCTCCCTGACATTATGAAACACGATGTTCTCCTCAAAGTCAGGCAGTGCCCTTTGGGGAAGAAGTGCTCACGAATGCTGAATATTCCTTTGTCTTGGTGGCTCAGAAGAGAGAGATGGGCTCCAATTACTTAGAGAGTTCTCTGGCCTAGTTGAAATGATTTTTTTAAGCAACTTGGACTAGGAAATGGTAAAGAAATAAAAGGGCATGTGTACCCTAGTCTAGCCTACCTCGGGACAGAGAGTACAGGCATTGCTCTTGTATAATGTAAGTGGTTTGTCTTGAGGTAAATGGTGGGGTGGAGATTGAGAGGGAGTGAGCTTTTCTGCATTTCAGCTGGGGAATTATTGAAGAAGTCAAGTATGGAGGAGGAAGAGAAGCCAAGTAGAGGCTCAAGTGCGTGCTGTCAGTGGGTTACCAAAAGTATCTGTATCCAGAGGTCACTCTACTCTGATCCTGGCCAGTAAAAACACAAGTTAGATCATCCACAAATGTCCCTGAAATTAGAAGAGGTTAGCGACTATCTTAAATGTTGTGGTCATTTATTCCAGTTTAAGCTCAGATAGATGAGGAGGATCAGGGAACTAGGTTGAGCCGACCTTAAACCAGACCCTCTTCATGATTTCTGTATACAAAGTGGCATCAAACTGTTTGGATAATGGCAGCATTTTGGCAAATGCACTTAAGGCACACGTCGTTCTTAGCAGCTGTCTAGTTGGTCCTCCTAATTGATGGAGACTCCATGTAAAATGGAGTGCAGATCTATTATGATCCACAAGGTTTTCACTAGCTGATATTTTCCCAAGTAGATCATCAGACATTTCTTCTTTGTCTTAATCTGGGACATCCACTAAAACTTGGTTAGCACCCTAACATAGAAACCTCCACTGACAAACACATGGATGTATGCTTGGGATGCATTCGATGAGAATTGAACTGTTGAAGCACATTCAATCGGAGTCTCCTTCATGAACCACAAGCATTCTTTCACCACTACCTTGGCATCACGCTACATTTAATAGCCATGATTAGTGCTATTGTTAGCTATTTTGAAAGAATTTAAACTTTAGTTTATGTTTATTATTGTTATTGAAACAACATTGCAGATTGATGAGAAGCATTTCCCTTTTGGGCTTTATTTAGCTGGTATGCTTTACTTTGAAATGTTCACCGTGTTCCTCCCACTCAACTTGAAGGTCTCAAATCAGGCTGTCTGAAGCCAGCATGTGATGAAAGCCGGCTGCATTGATCTCTATAGCTATTATCTCCTGCCCATGACCTCTGCTGCTGTCTGCCCCCCTGGAAGGTGGGCCTGACACAGCTGTCACAAACACATCTTCCTAGTCATGCTTAAGTTCTCTCCACTCGTCAGCAAAACCTCAACGGTTTCTTTCTATTCTGAGAACTGCAGAGAAGGCACCAGGGGAAGAAATCATAGAAGCAATAACAAACCGACAGCAGTTGGAGGGAGAACAGTAAGTCGGCGGGTTTTCATCAGGGTTGCTTTTAGGTAAGATTTACAAGAGAGAGTGTTTGCTCTGCAAGTATGTGCTTTGAAACAGTATAAAAAGATGATTCACTAGTGACACAGTGTGTGTGTCTAAAAAGTGCTCCCCTGCCAGTAACATGAGGTGTATTTTTTGGAGTTGTTTTTGAGTCATCAGAAGGGACACTGGCCACCCAGGGAATTCATAGTGGGATTGCTGGAGGTTAGGGGTCCCCAGTGAAATGAAGACTGACGAACTGCAGCCTTCATTATGGATTGCAACTCAATGTAAGGAAGACCAAATCCCACAAGTGGATGCATAGGTAACATCATAATATATGGAGAAAAGATTGAAGTAGTCAAGGATTTTGTCTTGAATGTATCCACAATCCGTGTTCATGGAAGCAGCAGTCAAGCATCAAATGATGCATTGCACGAAAGGGATCTGCACAAGACCTCTAAAGTTCTGAGAAGCACCGAGTTGACTTTGGGGAGTAAGAAGAGCATGCTCCAGTCCATGGTATTTTCATTGTCTCATCTGCGTGTGAAAGTTGGACATTGAATAGGGAGATCACAGAAGACCCGATGTATTTAAATGGTGGTGCTGGCAAAGACTATTGAAAGTACCACGGAGTGACAATAGAGCAAACAAATCTGTCTCGGAAGAAGTACAGCCAACATGCTCCTTAAAAGCTAGGATTACAAGACTTCATTTACATACTTTGGACATATTGTCAGGAGAGACCAGTCCCTGGTCTCTTAATGTCCCAAGGACATTACGTTTGGTAAAGGAGAGGGGTAGTAGAAGAGAGGAAGTCCCTTGATGAGATGGATTGACACAGAGGCTGTAACAAGGGGCTAAATGATGTGAACAATGTGCGGACGCTGAAAGACAGGAGATGCGCCGCCCTGCTGTAAAAAGGGTCGAGATGAATTGGAACCAACTTGCTGGTCCCTTACAACAACAACAGTGACATGTGCTTGCGCGAGGTTCAAGCAGGTAAGAAAATTCAACTTTGTGAGGAGACTTTCTGTTGCCCATCAACCAGCTGGTCATTGAAAATAATTCTGGCTTGAAGGTCTTACATTATAAACAAGGGGAGCAGCTTTATTATAGTGTGGGCCTTTGAGTTTAGTCAGAAGTGTTTAAATGCCAGCCTTAAAAGGCTGTCAGTGATTTGATAAAAAGGACTACTTCCTGGGCAGTGTGCCAGGGGAAACTGGCCTTTCTCAGAAAGAACCCCATCTGAGAGAAGGAAGTCCAGTCTTCTCTCAGGGGCAAGCTGGATTTTCAAGACCTGATGATACAGTGGTGGTCAAGGCTGTCTCCCCTTCTATGGCCCAGCATGCACTGCTCCAGGGCTGCAGTGATAGAAGAAGTGACTTTGTTGCTTCCTGGACGATTTCTCCTAACTCTGTCCAAGCCACGCTAAGAGCTGTTAACAAGGTTGATTTTGTGAGTCTGGGATGGCTTATTCTGAGGTAGAGGGGCCTCTCTCAGTTCCAGTGTGGAACAAGGCCATCCATATTTAATCACACAGCATTGGATTGTCCTGCTCAGTTAGGACTGGCCTCAGATGCACTTGGTCCCACTGTACCTGCAGCGGAGTTTCTGAGAATGAATCAACCTGAAAAGCTCAGGAAGGAACCTCGGGCATCCACATTTACCAGTAAGGTAGGTTCAGTCGGGGAAGCACTTTTTGATCACGTGAACTTTGATATCTGTAATATTTTCTGGAAGACATTTTCAGAGTTTAGTCTCCATGAAACCCTATTTACACCTGCTTCAAAAATTTGAAGTGTGGTGTAGAACCCTAAAACTCCTAAGGCCTGTACAGATTTCCCTGCATGTTAAAGAAAAAGCAACCTCAGGAAGGGTTCCGGGGAAGTTTTAGGGAATTCAGAGTGGTGGGGGAGCTTATTATGAATCTTGCTTCCGGAGTCTTCCCATGGATGACTTTGAGGCAGATCTGATGTTGATTTGTGAACCAGGTGTTGTCCAATTGCATTTTGGTAGGTGAACCCAGTCATCATTTATTTTTTCGGTAATCAAATTAATATACTGAAAAATGATAGCTAAGGCCAATTTATAATTAAGCTGGTTTAATTTTACCTTCAGCAACTATAGGACTTACCTCTCCTGTTTCTGGAACCTCGTTTATTGAGGAGCTTCTGTGCGCAACCACGCCAAGAAGCATCTTTCTGCCACTACTGTCTATCTCCTGCTGCGCTCACAATATCCTCAGTGAAGAACACCTGGGAGAATGTGAGAGCCCCAAGTCTGCTGACGTCGCATCCTTATAGAATGGCAGAAAGGGGCCAAAGGGCTGTTTAAGACTCTGTTTGCTATCAACAACCAACCAGTGAACCAACAAACAAAAGACACAAACCTCCAACACATTGCCATCAAGTCAATTCTGAGTGCCCTTGTAGGACAGGGTAGAACTGTCCCTGTGGGTTTCCAAGACTGTAACTCTCTCTGGGAGTAGACAGTCTCACCTTTCTCCCTTGGGGTGGCTGGTGGTTTCAGCCTTCGGTGAGCAGCCCAACATATAACCCCTCAGGACTCCTCCCTCTGTTTGCTACAGTTGTGGCTTACGTCTTTAGCACCTCTAAGGAAATTTGAACAAGATCAATAAAAGTTGTGTCCCTGGGTGGTGCAAATAGTCAGCCTCTTAGCTATCAGTCTGAATGCATCCTTAAGAGTCTCAGGTGTCAAGGTCTACTTCCAAAAGTTCACAGCCATTGATGACCCTAACATAGGGCACAGTTCTAGGCTGACATGCAATTGACTCTGCTCTCTTGGTTCTTTGACCCAGCCTAGGGATTGATCCCGCAGCACCAGCAGGGATAAGTGGACACACTGCTAGCAGTGAACCGCTGAGGTGGTGCTGCAGGGGACACACATGTTCTTCAAGGAGAGAGGCACAGGAGCATCCCGTGGAAGTTGGCTTCACAAGAGCCACCGAGGATTGGGGCAGCTGCAGAGCCATGGCGGGCAAACCTGAAGCTGTTGCCCAGAACAACTGCCAGGAAATGCCCGTGCTCAGGGACCATCAGAGACTGTTGGGGAAGATTTAATTGCTTTGAGCTTCCTGCCTTCTTGAGATCCCTTTGAGAGTCTGCCTTGAGGGAGAAGGGGATAGAGCTCTTATTTTGTATTAAGAAACAAAATAAATAAATAAATAAACTCTTGGTGGGATTTGAAACTAGAGCCAACCAGATACCAACTATCAGTCACATGGGTCACCCAAGTATTGGCCATATTTGGTGCCAAGTTGCAATGACAAACATCTTAAGCTCTGTAATATTAGACAAATTTTTCCTGACAGTTTGCAGGTCTCTATAATGGAAGCGTTTCAGTAGCTCATTTAAACAAACCAAATACAGAAATAGAGACCCTAGCCCTTAGTGCAACCTGCAGGAATATCAAGCCCCCCTTCTCTGACACCAAATCATTTTGGAATCACGTCACCTTAGTGAAGTCCCCTTTTACTTTTAAACTCCCTGACAGTAACTTTTCTCCTGTCTCTACACACCCAGAGTTCCCTCAGGTCTTACAAGTTAAAGGATACAGGCCACCCTGCCAAGTCTACCTGAGACTTTAGATGCCAGCAGAAAGGTTGAGGAGCCTCCTGAGGCCCCACTTTTGACCTTCTGGATACCAATTTGAGGTTCTGTCACCACTCCTTTAAGTGACCAGCTATGTATTCAGGTGACACCAGGAAGGTTCCCTTACATCTGACTTGCTAGCTTCCAATACCCCCTCAAGTTCAATAATTTGCTAAAAGACTCACAGAACTCAGGAGCATGCTGTAATTACAATTTTGGTTTTGTTGTAGCCAAAAGGATACTAAGGAGGAGATTCCTAGAATGAGGTTTGGGAGGGCTCCCCATGTGGACTTCCAGGAATTCTTAAACCATTTTCCACCATGACCCCTTCCGGCCCCAGAAATTTGCAACACTGGCAAGCACTCCGAGGAAATACCCCGGATTCATCGTGCATTTGATTTTGAATTACTTTTTGGTCTTTGGCCCACTTAAAACCTTTTATTATTGTCAAATTTTCCTTGACTCCCATATTTAGTTATGCAATCCGATCAGGGGCTTGAGAAAATGTATTCCAAATGAGCCATCCTTAAATACACATTGATGTCTTTCACCAACCAGGTGAACTACCTGGAACTACCTGTCCTGAGCCTTTATTGGCATCTCCGTCCATTGGTGGAATTGAGGAAATCAAGGCCCTTTCTTAGGAGGCCAGCTGATATCAGGTGGTAGGTGTTTCTGGTCTGGCCAGTCCCCACCCAAGATTCACTTCATTCAAATAACCTGTTAGGGCAGGTGTGGTCTAGGGGGCACCATCAATGGGGAAATTCCAAGATTTCAGAGGGTAGATTTCAGGAACTCAGGACAAACACCAAATTCTTAAAGTTAAATTCTCTACCCCCTTGCAACCATAAAAGAAAATGCATGCCTATCACGGCCTGCTCATTAAGCTGCCTATAAACAAAAAGGTTCGAGATTATTCTTTGGGGATTGATGCTCACCTGCTATCCTAACTGCACGCTAAGGGTTCATTTTCTGTCCACAAACATCAATTGGCCTAGTTGCTAAGTGAACTCATCAGGGAAACAGTTGAACTTCCAACCTTTAGGTAAGCAGCCAGATGTGTCAATGATTTATGCCACCTATGGACTCAACTGGAGACAAGTACATACTAGCCCCAGGATCTCCTCAATATGTTGTTGAGAGACACTGCCGTCAGGGACTGCGCCTGAACATTGGAGTTTCAGGCAAGCCAAGGCTAGAATCACTTGCCATCTAGACGTGGGATTTGAAGCAAGTTATTTATCTCTAAGGAATCCATTTCCCCAAGTAGAAAAGGAAGAGGCGGATAAGGTATCATTTGCCAGTGCCACCTATGAACAGTTAACAAACCCTGCTTTAATTGAATAACTTTCTAAGTGTAGGTTCAAAGTTGCTTATAACCCCACTCACATTTTCTTAATTTACATTGGAAAGTATAAGGAGCACATTGAAATTCACAATCCATGCCTCTTAAATAGTATTTTTTGGGTGGAAATCTCAAAAATTCAACAACATCCTATTACTTGTCATAACACAATAGCTAACATGATCAGCACATTTTGTCTGATTGTCCCAGTCATGTGGCAAAATAGAGAGTGTTGGCAGGGATCAATCACTGCAGTGGAGTCTCTCCTCACACCTCGGTCTCTACTGCAGCTTATTGATCAAGTCGTGCACAGGGCTATTCTGTGCCACATTGAAAGAACACGTGCTTATTCCAAACTAATATGTAAGCACCGCTTTCATCCACTTGGAATAATGAACTGCTTATTTGGAATAAACGCCCCCTTTGAGTGCCCTAAATAGTACTCACGAGAGAGAGAGATGAGCACATGTAAGGTCCTTTATTTTATTTATCTACTTTGGCTTTCAAAACCCTATGATTTGAAGCATAGGGTTGAATTATAAAACTACATAGTAGCACTTTCTCATCTCTTTTATTTTTATTTCTGGTATCATCTTCTCTCTCCTCTTTGACTTTTTGTGGGAGTTGGAATTCAAATTAGATTAATAATTAGCAAATCGAACTCCTAATACATAAGTGGCACTTCAAGGCATGTGAAAAATTATATCACATGGTTACTGCCTGAAGGAATTTTGTAGCTTTTGCCATGGATTGAATTGTGTCCCTAACTATATGTGTTTGGCTATATGTCTTGTCCATGTGAATGGAACCATATAATTGCAGGGTGGATGCTATACCTAATCACTTCTGTGGTACAAAAGATAAGATAAGAATAGACACAGAGGCCCACTCATAGGGGAGGGGAGAAGAGAGGAGAGGAGAGATGCCAGGTGAGGATGTGCTAGAAGTCAGGGAACGCCCCGAGGGTAACGACCAGGAATAAATTAATATGGTGGACGCTGATGTGCACTTGGACCTCCAGAGCTGTGAGAAAACAGCTGGGTTCCTAAGACAGTTGTTTGAGGAGACAAAACCACAGCACATGAATAATTCGTGATACAAGCTCTAAATATGTGCTCAAGCTAATAAGAAGAGGGATTGTTATGTAATATGAATAGTTACAATCAGTAGACTCTAAATTGGAAATGGGACGCATTCCTGGGCTTTCACCTAAGAATTGAGGTAGAGACTAGGAAAAAGAAACAAAATCTACATGAGAACGACACGGGTGGCTAGATCTAGATCAGCCTGGATGTGTCAACTAGCTCTCAATGTCCAAAGATGAGGATGACCAATGGTAAACCGTGAGAAGATAAGGCTGAGGGCAAAAGATGAGATGAATAGAGGTTTGCTGGTCATTTGTGATGCTTTGCCAAACAAGGCAGGAAAGGGCCGGAAACCAATCTTTTGGTAAAGTCCACCTTCGGCCAAGTGGGATGAGGATGGTTTGAGGACAGCCCTGCTGGTCCTCAGACAATGGTTTAACTACAGCAACAGTTGTGTGTGTGTGTGTGCGCATGCATGCACACGTGCACATATGCTTGTAAGATGGAATATCTGAGAGGGAAGAGACTAGGGTGAGAAAGGAAATAGAGGAAAATGACTACATGAATTTTATTTTGTGGCTCCTTCTTCTGAATTCCCAGCCCCATTCCTCAGAGGGCTAACAAACGTCACAGGATAACGTAGGTACAGGAACAATTTGGATACTACGTCTAATCTGCTTTGGAGAAGGTTTTAATGACAGTTACCACCTATAAAGAAGCCAAATCAGCTTTTCACAGAAGTTACACTTTAGAAATATGTATGATCTAGAGCAGGGATCTCTATTGTGATGAAATGACTCTGAAGAGCACTCTGGGCAAACCCACGGGTCAGCATCGGGCTGCTAACAGCAAGGTTGGCAGTGAAACCGACCAGCTACTCCTCTGGGAATAATGAAGCTGCTTGCTCTCTTAAAGACGGAGTCTTGAAAACTCTAAGGAGAAGTTCAACACTGTATGATACGGTCACTATGGGTCAGAATCCACTTGATGGCATCTAGTGGGATGCCATTAAACATCCTCTGGCACACAAGACAGTCCCCACATTCAGGGATTATGTAGCCGCAAATATTAATAGTTCCAAAGTTGTGAAACCAGATCCAAGGAATCTCAGTAGGAAAACAAAACAAAGCACTATTTAAAAAATACAATGCATGACTTCGTTGTAAACAGAAATCTACAACTGGCACTACTAGATAATAGGCACGTTGATTAAAAGAACTTAGGCTGGCATAAAAGAACAACTCTTGTATGATCCCACTTACATGAGATATCTAGAGTTAGCAAATGCCTAGGAACAGAACGTAGATTAGTGGTTACCATGGGCTTGGGTAGGAGGGGAATGGGGAATAATTGCTTAATAAGTACAGAGTTTCTGTTTGAGCTGATGGAGGAATTCTGTAAATCAATAGTGGGGACAGTTGCACAACATTGTGAAGAGGTTCAACGCCACTGAATTTTACACTTATTAGAAGTGGTTAAAATAGCAAATCTGATAATATATGTTTTACAACAACTGGAAAATGGATTTGAGTAACAATTGTTACTTAGCTTAGAATCCTTTGATAGACAACACATGCACTGTGTGGAACACTTTTAAAAGAATATATTCAGCGTCATCATCCTTTTTAAAAAAAAACAAAAAAGGAAAATCCTCCCTCAAAACCATGCCAGTGAGAAGAAATGATATGTGAAGCAAAAGAATTCAGAGTTACTGAGTGGAAAAGATCGAAAGAAGTGACAACTTAAACCCAGCTGCCGGTCTGTTTTTATATTTATCTTTCCAAACTGCTAGTAACTTTTGACACACTTAGTCTTAGTGAAATATATATCCTAAAGAATCAGCACCACGTTTGAGGCAATTAATGGATGTTTATCAGAAAACAAACTACTACATTTTAGTATCCATAATATTTAGTTTTTAAATGGATATAATATACCACCCTTAGAAGGCTAGTGGGCAACCTAGCCAGAAATATAAAGCTTCTACTGAGAGGAAAGACATTCCACAAGGCAGGAGCCCATCTCCACAGCAGTTAGCTCAGCCATGCATGTGTAGGTGCTGCTCCAGCACAGTAGCTACAAACCATTTCTATGCCAGGAAGTACACTTAATGCAGCTGCTGGTGCATAGTAAATATTTGATCCTAATTAGACCTAATGAGTGCATTGTAATTCTGTATCCACCATGTTTTTGCAGGGCACTGACCCACAAATACTGGGGGGCAGGAGGGGCTGTGGGGAGTGGATATAGGACTAGAAGCGTTCTAACAAACAATATGAACATTTCTTATTTCTCTGAGTCTTCCTCCATGAGATGGAGTGACGTAGTGACTGCCGCAGTGGGCTCAGGCACAGGAACAAGTGGGAAGATGGGAATGTTCCACTCGGTTGTGCACAGGGTCGCAGAGGGTTGGAACAGACTCAATGGCACGTAACAGCCTTGCTCTAAGTCAGACAGTGATGACGAAGATTTGTCTGGGAGTCTGTTTTAAAGCAGATCATAGTTAAAAAAAATCAGGAAAATTATAAATTAGGTAAGACTTCAATAGAATGTTCTTTGTAATAAAATGGCTTAAATTCTCTTTATTTTCATTCATTGAGAAGTTCAGATAAAATATGCCTTCTAAAAATTTATTCTGGCAAATTTTAATTCAGGTGTCATTTTAAAATGTGACTAAAGAGGTGTAAACCTATTTTACAAGTGCTTCTCTTAGAAGAGATCATAATTAAGTAGGGAAAAGGATAATTTTGAGGAACAACAACAACACCAAAAATAATGTCTTTGTTCATACTTTAATGTCAGTAGAAAGACTCTGATCCTTTTAGCAGATAGATACATGTAAGTACCTTTGCATAAAACACACATACATAATTTAAATACTTTCAAATATAATGTTAAAAGTTATATTTTCTGATTTCCCCCCTATTCTTCTAAAGCCAGATTGGATCTGAACTTCCAACATTATTCACCATGCTTTTAAAGTTTTATGCTTAAAGAGTATGCCTTCAAAAATAAACACAAACTTTATTAAGGGACATTTACATAAAGTCATTTGATACATACTGCCTTTACCAACTGTGAGAAGTTAGATAGCTGAGGTTTTACCTCTCCCTCCAACCTCCCATCATTAAGAACGAGAGCTTCTTCACCTATTACACCATGCCATAAAACCACCCAAATCCACTGCTGTTGAGTTGATTCCCAAGCACAGTACCTCAGCAGAGGGTTTCCAAAGCTGTAAATCTTTCCTGGAGCATAGTCTCATCTTTCTCCCACAGAGTGGCTAGTGACCTTGAACCACTGACATTGAGGCTAGCAGTCCAGCAGCCCCACTATGTCTCCTTGCACCATACCAGAAAACAAACAAACAACCTCACTGTCTTCCAGCAGATGCCAACTCACAGTGACCCTGTAGGACAGGGAAGACTGTTGCTCTGAGTTTCAGACACTGTAACTGTTCATGGAGTAGAAAGCCTCGTCTCTCTGTCTCTCTGTCTCTCCGGCGGAGCCCCTGGTGATTTCAAACTGTGGACAGTGGGGTTAGCAGTCCAACAATATAGCCACTACGCCACCAGAGCTCCTACCAGATCAGAGGGTCTGAGAAATGTCTAGGACTCCTGACTCCAGAAATATAGAAGACAATACAGGCAGACTAGGGAGAATCATTCTCAGGCACTGGGAGGTAGATGTTCGAAGAGAATTATTCCCATGGCTGCTCCAACCTACTAGGGAGGCTGAGGAGTACCATCTAGCCATGAACCAGTAAAGTTTCATGAAATGCATCCATAACCTTGTCTATGACAGCCAACAGCTGGAAAAACTGAGGTCATATCTAAATATGCATGAGGCAGCTATTATTTTATTTATTTTTAAAGTCATTTCATTGTGGGCTCATACAGCTCTTATCACCATCCATCCATCCATCCATCCATCCATCCATCCATCCATCCATCCATCCATCCATTGTGTCAAGCACATTTGCACATTTTTTGCCATCATCATTCTCAAAACATTTCCTTTCTACTTGAGTCCTTGGTATCAGCTCCTCATTTCTCCCCTCCTCCCCCACCCTCCCTCCCTCACAAACCCTTGATACTTTATAAATTGTTTTTTTTTTTTCACATCTTACACTGACCAATGTCTCCCTCCACCCACTTTTCTGTTGTCCATCCCCCAGGGAGGGGGTTATGTGTAGATCCTTGTGATCGGTTCCCCCTTTGAGAGATCTATTATTAATGAAACCATCAATTCCCTTCCTGCGGCACAATAGTGCTGTAGCATTTAGTTTTGGTCAAGGACAAGGTTATATCAAGAGGATCCTACGTTCTGGCAAACTCACCACAGGCCTGAGGTCAGACAGGTCTCTCACAGAGAGAGCTGGTATACTCAAGCAAATCCGCTCCCTTGCCACAGTGCACTTCTGACAACTTCGCTTCATAAGGATGATAGATGGCCTGTTCACGGAAAAGAATTGATTGGCGTCAACTGAATCTTGGTCTTATCATGCAGAAGGGTCACTGTCATCTGAAAGGATACAGGTCTATCCTTAGAACATATCTGAATGATACTTCTTTAACGAGTTGGTGGAAAATGTCCTAAGAAAATGATAGGCTCCAGATGGGAGGTGTTTGACACGAACAAGGGGGGTGGGGGAGGAGGGTGGTGATGGGGAAAGGTTTTCAGTCATAAAGACACAATTTGAAATGTATTATAAAGAGACCATCCTAAATGATGCTAAGCACAGTGTTTCCTGGTAGGCATTAGGAGAAGGAGAAAGCGCAATAAAAATTGCCAGTGAATTTTGAAGTAGCACCAGGTCTTAAAACCCAGAGGTGACTATCAGGCAGGTGCCATATGGCCCATTAACTCAGATCACAAAGCCTTCAAAAACCCATAGAGATGATTTCATGGTGACCCCATTGGGCAGAGCAGGGGTTCCAAGATTGTAAACCTTTCTGGGAGCAAACAGCCTAGTCTTTCACCTGTGGAGCGGCTGGTGAGCTTGAACTGCTGACCTTCCAGTTAGCAGCTCAGTGCAGTGAAAATGGTTACTCACTTGACGACTAGCTGAAGGGTTGGAGGTTCCTAGGTCCATCTACCTAGAGACGCTCGGAAAGACAGGCCTGAGGCTCAGCTCCTGAAAGTCAGGGCCTTGAGACCCCGATGGAGCAGTTCTCCTCTAGACACATGGGTTTCCGTGAGTTGGAATCAGTTCAGAGGCCACTAACAGCAACGACAACAACAACCACACTCAACAAGCATCACTCTCTACAGAATATACAAACTATACCAGCTTTGGACTAATTATGACACTAGTCATATTTATACTTTTCCTTCTAATTACATGAAAGAAGGGGTGACTGCTCATTCTCCATACTTCACTTCTTATACAATCTGATCTTGCTTATCCCTTTCTTAGTAGCTTTTTCATATTTATTATAAGAATAAATTAAGTGGGATATTAGAAAAACAGATATGAAATAAAGATATTACACCAAGGTGGTTAAAATGCAAATCAAAACCAAACAAAAAATGCAAAACTAAAACAAGTCTCTGATTTTTACAAATGTTATATTTTAAAGGAACCATAAAATCAAGACAATGTGATATGAACACACACGAAGACATCAAGAATTTTAATGGCCTACAAACGCCATAAAAACCACGACTCACATTAGAAAGAGTAGCTCTGCAAGTTCCAAAGATTATTGTAAAATAAATGAAAAATGTGCCCCCACTCCGGCCACAATTTGGCTGTTTAATCCACCTGGAGTTTAAATGATGTTTTCCAAAAATCTCGGCAGTTAATTTCTGATGAGGAGAATACTTCACAGATGTTTACTCTTCTGTTCTACGACCCCAGCTCTAGGAAGTGTTTCTATGTCAATTGGTCCACAGACGTAAAGGGAGTGTGAAAGCAAGCCAACAGCCCCGTTCCGGTGTGGCTTGAGCCCTGGAGAACTTTAACTAGAAGGACTGTCGACAAAGCCAATCTGCTAAACGCAGTATAAGCAATCCAAGTTATGTCGAGGACCCACTTCTAAAGAAGGTTTCCACTTCTCCACGTTTGGGATGGCTGCCCTCTTGGACTGCCTGGAGAAGGAAGAAGGATGCCATTCAGGAAGCAGAGAAAGCAGGGAATACCTTGACATGTTGTCCACCTGCTTAATTACTTTGAACCTCTGTGGCTTCTACGACAATATGGAACATTTAGATTACCAAAAAATACCTTTAAGCAACAGGGTTTCAGACAGAGAAGTATCTGATTGCTCATTATGCTCCCATTTCAGAAATGAGACTGGAAATTAACCTGTGGAAAAAAGGTAGAGCAGGCAAAATACCCTAATGATTTCCTTTCAATTTTTGATTTGTGAATAGAGAAAATGAACAATTAAATCTCCTATCAATTTTTTTCCCTTTAACTACCCCTTCTAATATTTCGATGTTTTTCTTCCCACTGCTCTTTGTTGTAAACTTCATGTGCTAGTCAAGACACTTTGGAAGGCGATACCTTTATAAAAGGCTCTCAAGATAGGAAAGTAGTATTTAACTTTAATGTCGTTCCTTTCATGCCTGTATCACAAGTCTATCTGAGCAGCTGTTCTGAGTCTTGGGGAATTAAACCAGCCTCAATTCCGTCAAAGTAAAAGATAAAGGCAGGAAGACTCGGCAGTCTGACAGACAGAAACCTGTTTGACCTAAGATTGTTCCACCTTGAATCACACACCAGAGCGCTAAGGGTATCAATTACTTCAGCTATGTCAAGTCCTTAAAACACCTGCTTCCCTTCCAGCTAGTACTATACAATTGGATGGCCAAGATCAGGCTTGAGGCACTTAAAATAATCTCCATAATCTCTCTTATTTCACCCTTATTAGTGCGGTCATTTCCAAGCATGAACCTATACAAGTGGATTCGACCACTTCTGTGATAAATAGAAATGTCCATAGATTGTTACTATTGAGGTCGATGACCGTAATATAGACTTGTCCATTTGATCTATCTCAAGATGTGTACAGGTCGGTGATATCAAAGCCTGTAATTCATTCAAACAGTTCGACTGGTGCTATACAAACTCAGACCCCGGCAATAACTCACAAATGGTCCATTGGCCAGCATAATTACTTATGTTACCCTTTGATTTCCACCCCCTAAATATTATATAAAAGACTCACAGGATCACACCACTCCACCATATTGCCCTTGCCGGGCCATCGATGGTTTCCACTGTTTAGTCTATTGGTCAGATCTCAGCCCTCATGTTACTTGACCGTGTCTCCTTTCCTTAAATTATTATTAGTTGGGATTTAATACATATAACATTCCAAATTTCAATCATGTCAAGTAGATTGTACAATTGCTACCACAATCACTTTCCAAACATTCTTTTTCTACATGGACTCCTTCATGTCGGCTCCCCTTGACCCCATCTCCACCACTGTACCCCTTCCTTTCAAACCCCTTATTCTACTTGGTGTCCCTTTAGGTTCATCAATCCTGGGTTTCATAAACCAAAACCTGGAAAGCATATAGCATAGCTTCAAGAGGGTGACCTCCATTGACATACACCTCTGAGATACACTCTAATGGGATCAAACAAGAACCAAGCAAAACAATAAAAACCAAAAATACAGACAAATTTGGAAACCAGATCAGGTCCAGCCCCTGTCATAGGGGGGGGGTCTACTGACAAATTTTTAAGTGTTCAGGTCAGATTTATGCCTTCGAAATTGTATACGCCTCTCTCCCAAACACTCTGTTTAGTGACCACTTTCCTCCCTTCCCTAAGTTTTAGAAACGGGTAGTTCTCGGGAGGTTGATTTCTTATGCAGCTCCACAAATGAATCTTGAGCTCCAATTGTCATCCATCACCTTCTGCACACTGGATTCTCACAATTTACGCTCTGAAACGGATCCCTCCTTTGACTTCGGCTTCTGTGGATTCCAGCCCTTCCGTGACTGATGATGGTGCGCGTCTTCCATCATGCCTCTTTGAAGTGCTTCATCTTCCTGCCTTGCACGGAACAGGGCCCTCGTGCATTTCCTCCAGTCTCCTTGGAAAAGTCTTCTCAGGTTCATCCATTTGTGCCCCTTCTTTCTCCCGACCTCTCAATCGTGCAGTGACTAAGGGCCCAACCTTTCCTTTTTCCTACGGTCATGTTCTTGGCAATCCCACCCCTCTCCTCCCCTCAGATGTCATTGTGATCGCAGCTCCTTGTCATCTCCTCCGATAGCCTGACTTGTTCTCCGGCGCCGTCAGCTCTCCTGGGCGATCACCACGCTGGCTCCACTAGTCTTTGCTCCAAACTGCCCCTCTGCCTCCTTGCAGACTGTTCTCAGTGCCACAGCAGGATCCTCTTTTATACTGTTTAATCACCCTTTCATCATCAGATTGGAACACAACCCTACTAAAACAGTAGCAGTGCAAACAATGAAAGCGGGGATCTTTGTAAGGCTGAAACCTGATGGAAAAGGAAAACTCCAAGTAATTAGCAAGTGATAGAAAAGTGGTAAATGTCCACCTCGTCAAACATGGGAGACTGCTGACACTCTGGGGTTCTGCTCTCGCAGGTTCCACACATAAACTGACGTCGTTCTAATGCTCCGTGAGTCCGTCTAGTCAGCTGGAAGGCCTTTTTGCACTGTGTTGGAACCCTTGCCTCCATACCTGTGCGTGAAATTCCATTTGGGATGAAATTCCATTTGGGAACGGTGTTTTCTTTGTTAGGTGCATGATCTAGGGCGTGTCCTAAACCTAGTCACTTGTGAACTATGAAAAGAGAAACGTCGGCACAGACTCACCCGGGGAAGACAGAAGTGCATGCAAGGATCGTGAAGGCCCCGAGGGACCAGGTTTACAGGTGCTGAGCGAAGGTCTTCCCTCTACAGCAGAAAGAGAGGAGCGTGGAAGAGGGAGAGGAGGAAGGGAGAGAGACCCGCTCCCTCACTCCCCTAATCCAAACCCACTGCTGTTGAGGCGATGTGTATTCAGGCCCACCTGGAGAAGACTAGAGAAGGGCTGGCCCACGGACTTTTCAAGGCTGTAACCTTTACAGAAACATCATCCTTCTGTGGAGCAGCTGGTAGGTCAGCCTAGGGCTTAACCCCAGGGTTAAGGTTAGAGTTAGGGTTAGGGCTAACCAACAGGCTTCCCAATTTTCAATAGCTGCCTCAAAGAGTTGCTGGCTCTTCCTCAGTAATTCTCACCAGATCACATTTCAGTTCTGCTGTCCTCTTATGCTATCATAATTTGAAAGTTTGCAACATTTAAAAAATCCTATCCATGTTATTAATATTGTAAGCCAAGCTGAGAACTTGATTGAGCTTAGATCTTTAACTTCTCTTTAACATGCACAGCACTCTGGCATTCCCTGTCTCAACATCTTTTCCAGTTGGCAGTTGGCTTTTTGAAATGCTGTATCACCAAGGATGTAGCACAACTCTGGTGACTGGACCCCCGTTTGGGTCTCTATTTTACGCAGCACATTCCCATGCTCTATGCTGCCTGGACTTCCCACGCCTTGGACTCAGCTCTCATACCAGAAACAACCGTTTGTGTCCTGCCGTTTCACTTTCACTAAGTGGGAATGGACTCATCTTTTAAACTACCCTTGATTGCTCCATCTTTACTATACAGCAGGATTTTGACAAACGTGAGGAGACATAATCTGGGGGGAAAAGTATCTATATACACCAATAGCCCGACAATCACTCTAGAGCAAAGATGAGAAGCTAAGGGGACCGGGAAATTAGAGTCCTAGGAATGGAACAAACAGAACAGAATTAAAGAGAATATTGACATTGCGAGGAACAGGAGCTAATGCCAATGTGTGGAAGTTGACAGATGGAAACTAACTTGTTCTGTAAGGTTCACTGAAGACGCGATGGTAGACATCCACTGGGTTTGGGGTAGGATATAATTGGTCCCTGGAAAAGAAAAGGCATCAAGGAGCATACTTAGCTGGCTATCACAAGTATGAGTTGATGAACGCCCTTAGAGAAATGGAAATGTGCAAGGTGTTAAAACACGTGTCTTTCTTTTTAGTTACATAGAGACATTTTTATCCGAAAATGTTTACATTTATAAAATAAATAATCCCTGCTGCCAATTTTAAGACTGCGAATGAAAGCAGAAGAAAGAATTATGATCTTTCCCTTTCTGGAGTAATAATTTGTCATCAGAAAATTAAAGCAGAAAATATTATATTTTTCATGGTTTTAATGTCAGTTAAATATAGCAGAGTTAATTGCTATAACTCCAACCAAAAGATTTAATGCACATGTGTGGTGTGTGCATAGTTTCTCCATAGACATATATGTTTATGTTGGTCTATGAAGAAAATATATCTTTTATTTGAAATTATATATTTTTCTGAAAGTTAGTTCAAAGTGAGGAGGAAAAATGTAAACATTTCTTTCACTTTAACTCCTTATATGCCCCAAAGCAAACACCTGAGCAGAGTTAAAAGACTTGAATTCATAGCTGTGATCAGTAATGTCTTTATTCATTGAGAAATTTTGTTACAATATCCCTCTGTTAAAATTGTTCTTGAATGTTTATTTTAAAAATCCTACTCAAAGCTCAAAAATATTTTCCGAAATCACATTCATCTTTCATAGATCATTCCAGAAATAATACTCTTTCAAAATTTAAATGGAGCAAATACAACACTATTTCTAGAGTTCCTGGAGGATTTATAAACACCATTCTAAAAAGATGTTTCCCAAAAGACACAGCTCATCACAAAATTTTACCTGCATTTAGAACGTTGATGTTCATGGTGGCGACTAACACATAAGGGGGCTTCAAAAAGTTCATGGAAAATTCCATTATCTTTTCATTTTCTGTAAAGTTTTTGAGACCTTCTTGTGTCTGATTTTGGAGGGATTAATAAAAGTTCCTTTTCTGTTGCAGTCTCATTTACTGACAAAAGAGATTAGGTTTATCATTCTAGACACAATACACTCCTTTGCTTCTCCTGATGTCTAGCCTAAGTGAATGCTCTTCCTAAGAATTTCAGTGAGGATCCCTGATGATGTTCACAGTTATACGCTACACTGCTAACCACGAGTCAGCAGTGTGAACCTACCCCGTGGTACCAGGGAAGAAAAGCCTTCCGATCTGCTTCAATAACGAATGGAGACCAGAGAACCCTAAGGGACAAGTCAGCATCAATTGGACAGCACCCAACAGCAACAATCATGTCTTAAGCCATCTTATTGGCATATCACTCACATGTCATACAATTCAATAGGTCAATCACATCCAGAAGAGTTGCCCAATCATCATCACAATCCGTTTTTAAAACATTGTCTTCATTCACTAAGCTTCCAATTTTAGAAGTGTTGCCATTAACACTTGGCTCCCCAAATTATAGCTTTTGCTCTGAATATCTTTCTCCACCCCTTTCCTTCACAGTGACCATTCACCTCCCTGCTGTGGAGTCGATTCTGACTGTAGCCCAGGGGAGAGCTGCCTGTCATGTCTAAGACTGGAACTCTTTACAAGTATAGAAAGCCTCATCTTTCCTCTGAGGTGCAGCTGGTGGGGTCAAACCGCTGATGTGGTGGTTTACATTCCCACACATAACCCACCATGCCACCAGGGCTCATTTTTATTACCAGTTTGATTATAGTTCTTATTACCAGTTTTAATTTCATGATTACTTGGGCAATTAATGATCTGTCCACGGCTGTCATGCACGTCACTGTAAGCTCCCATGTCCCTAGTGACTGACACTGAGTCCAGTCCACTCAATAGCCTCTCAACAAATGATTATTTTTTTAAATGACGTGACGACTAATGGTGTAGTAAATGTTAATAGAGCCAGAAGTCTGATGTTTAGAATTTCAGCATTGATATCTTGTCAATGAGATAAATGCATAGCCACTTTAAATATGGTAATATTTCAATGAATAGCCCTTGCTGCTGACCCAGCAAGTGACTCCATCCCTTATTTTAATAAGTTATTTTATGATTACTATACCTTGGTGCATTCAATATTTGGTGGTGCTTATTATTTTATGAGTAGCAATCTTACATATAAATCATGAAGGAAGACAATTCAGTGTTTACTACTAAAACTAAATAGTGTTTCAAGTGACTACTGATAAATACTTTTAATAATAGTTATTGAATGAAATACCATCATAACAATCTTGTTTATGGTTTTATACTATCTGATTCTTTTATTTGTTAACTATTCCTTTCACCGTCACCTTGAAACCTATAAATCATGTGGAATTCATTGGTTGGAACTATGAGCCCTGAGTAATGATATATTTTTTTATTTTAAACAATTTTTGGGGTCATTTAGTCTTATTCTTACAACCAAGATATCTATACATAATGCGCGCTCTGAAGCAAATGGTTTGTGAACACTGTCAGCACTGTGTCAGAAGGACATCTGAGGAAAGGGTTCTTTGAGGTGAATGACAGGGGTCATGCTGGGTCTGTCCCTGCTGGTACAGTGAGCCACACCCTTTCCTCATGAATGAATCAGGATCCACTGCCAGCTCTGCCTTTCATATCGGAAAACACGGGGCTACTTATACCTGAGCACGATGCACTGGATTCACCTCCATTGGTTGGCCAGGCCATCTTTCCTGGGCCGTAAAGATGAAAAGAGAAAGGCAAAAGACAAGTATTTGATACATAATAGTGGGAGTTTGGCACGTGAGAAGTCTACCTACAAAGCTTGTTTCTGTTAGCAGGATCATTCTGGCTGCAACTTTGGATGCGATTGGAAGTAAGCGAGAATGAGCGTAAGGAATGGTCAGGATGCCCTTGGAAAATGTAAGGTAAAAATGTGTCAGCACCCATTTAACTAGGGCTAGCTTGATATGAAGGTGTGTGTGAAGAATCAATGAGCGGTGACAAAATACACATGATATCCAATTTGAATAATTGTCTAAGGTTCTAATCCTGTAACTAGGTGACACCACTATCAGGATACAGCCCTAGGGAAGAAGAACAGGCTTGGAATTGGAAGGTGATGAGTTCTAGAAGTACTGTATTTGAGCTACTTACGAGGGATTCAAATGACATGCTTATGGACTGCTTAGAAACGTGAGTGTGGAACTCGTGAGATATAAGGGATGGGACATGGATTTGAGATGACTTTAAAGAAGAAAACAGGAGAACGCAGAGAAGATGATGGAAAATTCGAGAAGGGACCGAACCCAAGGGATACCTTTAAGGTCAGGCAAAGAAAGAGGCACCTGTAGGTGGAATTCAGAAGGCTTAATAAGAGAGATGGAAGGGAAACCAGCCGCCTTCAATGTCACTCAGGCAAAGGAGAGGATGCTCCAATGAAGATCAGGGTCAACAACATCCATGTCCTCATCCGAAAGCCTTCCTCAGCTTCATTTTCAAATACTCTTTCATGCTAAGTCTTGTGAAACTTTTCATTTCTTGGAATGTCGCTCCCTTGGCGTAATAACAATTAAACGAGGTAATTTCAGTTGCTTCTTTGAATTCTTTGTGTTGTTAGACTAGCATGATTTTTCTCAATGATTTTATTGGGAATTAAATATTTTCTATATTTTCATGGACCTACGGGAAAACATGGGAAATATTTCTACTCTGAATTCTTGTGGTGTAAGTCTATATGGATATGTATGAGTATGATCCATCATTTGTCAAAACGCTTAAAAAAGATTGTGACGACTGCCAGCTTTTCTATTTTCACATATTAAAACGAGTTTGGCTAAAACACACAGAACTAATCTCAATTAAAATGTGTACGATTAAGCATTGGTTCCTGCCAATGGTAACAAACACTCACTAGTTTCCCCCACCCCCCACAATTGTTCAGTACACATACGAAGGAACAGTTTTGTGTGCGCCAAATTTCAAGACACGTGTTTTCGTTTCCAAGGAAACTGGCTGCACAGTGAGGAAGCCCCCAGCTTGCTCACGGAATGCCTGCTGTTCTGAACCCGTCCAGCCACTCTGTGGGAGAAAGGCCTGGTGATTGTGTCCGTGAAGGTTACAGGCAAGGAAACCCAAGGAGGCATTTCTACTTCGTCATTTGGGGTCGAAAATAATTCGACCCCAAATAATAATATTATTAAGTTACATAGTAAACTTTTCAATAAATATAGACAGCAGACAGTGCTTGCACAGCATCGATCACCCTTCAGGACCATCACCCATATTCTTTGTGTTGTCCCAAGAGGCCTGTCTGTATGTAATAAAGTCGCTTTTCATACATTAACTGCACCAATGGCATTTAAGACAGAAATGATTTCTTTTCAAACTGCTATCCCCAATCCAGTCTTGGAGAGGTAAGATAAAAACTATTAAAAAATTAAAATTCACAAGTATATTCAAACCCCATTGTCAACTCTCATAAAGCACAATTACAAAATATGTAATACACTAAAGAGTAAATATAACATTTAGGCTCAAGGACTTGATTGTAATATTCTCATGTGGAAATATACACACATAAAAAAACCTTGAATTTAGGTTGACACAAGATATTTGTGTGTTAAAGAACTAAGTTCGTTTTCTTTTCTAGTTCACTATTCATGGAAGCTTTGCACCCTAGGTAAAATTATAGAGGTATAGACCAAACATTACAGCATCTGTTATAGTGTTTCATTTTGAAACAATTTTGCAGAAAATGAGGATTGCCTTAAGTCAAAAATTAATACTGCTACCAAATATTGGCAACTGAGAAATGTATTCAGAATATATTCTGTATATTTAGAATGTTATATTTAGGATGGAGGAGATAGAATGGAAGACCTTTTTCATGTTTGTCTTTATTCAGACATTTTAAAACTGAAAAGAATAATATAGTAAATATTCATGGACACACCATTCAACTTAAGCTATAAAACATAAATGAATTCAATGACAACCCTTTAGAAATCTAGCTGAATGAAATCTTCCCTTCAGTAGTAACCAAAACCTGAAATCGGGTCATTGACAGTTCAGATATTTCCTTGAATATTTATGATATAATTTTTAAAGAATATGTTGTTTTTAAGGTTAAAGTGGTTTCTTTCTAAGAAGTCCTGGTGCTGCTGTGGGTTAGGCACTAGCCTGCTAATCACAGGTCAGTGGTTCAAACCCATGAGCTGCTCCATAGGAGAAAGGTGAGGTTGTCTGCTCCCATAAAACTTACACTCTTGGAAACTATATACATAAGGTGGTTATGCATGAGAATTGACTCAATGACAGTGATTTATATATAAAACATATACAGCTATTTCTTTATATGCCTTGTAAGTTTTTATCTCGAAGGAGTGTTTCAAAGTTTATTGATTGTTTTTCTATAATTACTGATATCATGTAACAGTGTTCTTCCAAGTATTTTTACAAATATTCTTTTTTTTAAAAAATCACTTTAGTGGGGGCTCATACAACTCTTATCACAATCCATACATCCATCCATTGTGTCAAGCACATTTGTACATTTGTTGCCATCATCATTCTTAAAACATTTACTTTCTACTTGAGCCCTTGGTATCAGCTCCTAATTTTCCCCTCCCTCACTGCTGTTCCTGCCTCATGAACTCGTGATGATTTATAAGTTATTATTTTGTCACATCTTACACTGTCCGAAGTCTCCCTTCACCCACTTTTCTGTTGTCCGTCCCCCAGGTAGGAGGTTATATGTAGATCCTTGTAATCAGTTCCCCCTTTCCACCCCACCCACCCTCCACCCTCCAGGTATCACCACTCTCACCACTGATCCTGAAGGGATCATCTGTCCTGGATTCCCTGTGTTTCCAGCTCCTATCTGTACCAGTGTACATCCTCTGATCTAGCCAGATTTGTAAGGTAGAATTGGGATCATGATAGTGGGGGGTGGGGAAGGCAAGCATTTAAGAACTAGAGGAAAGTTGTATGTTTCATCGTTGCTACACTCCACCCTGACTGGCTCGTCTCCTCCTGTGACTCTTCTGTAAGGGGATGTCTAGTTGCTTACGGATGGGTCTTGGGTCCCCAATCGGTACTCCTCTTCATTCACAATGATTTGATTTTTTGTTCTTTGATGCCTGATACCTAATCCCTTCGACACCTCATGATCACACAGGCTGGTGTGCTTCTTCCATGTGGGCTTTGTTGCTTCTGAGCAAGATGGCTGCTTGTTTACCTTCAAGTCTTTAAGACCCCAGACGTTATATCTTGTGATAGCCAGGCACCATCAGCTTTCTTTGCCACATTTGCTTATGCACCCATTTGTCTTCAGCGATCGTATTGGGAAGGTGAGCACACAATGATATGATCTTTTTGTTCTTTGATGCCTGATAACTGTATATTGTTTATACAAATATTCTTTTATTTAGTCATGGAGAATATTAAGAAGAATTCCTGGTAAAAAGTATATATGGGAAGATATAAAATGATGCACTTGGTCATAATGGATATTTAAACTTCATTACTTGTTGTTTAATTTTAATAAATACCTAAAATAGATTAAAGATTGTAATGATAAACAGCTCACCACAATCAAATTTTCTACACTTTAGTATAAACACTAACACTGTGATTACAGACAAATTTTTACAAGCAGTAGTTATTAAGTGATAGGTCTCATCAAGTGAGATAGAAAAGCATGTGCCAATTCTAAATTAACTTTAGAACTTTAAATATATCTATAGCCTTGATGGTTTAGTGGGTTACGTGTTGGGCTTCTAACTTGCCAGGTCAGCAGTTGGAAACCCCCAGCTGCTCTGCTGGAGAAAGATGAGGCTTTATGCTCTGATAAAGATTTACAGCCCGGGCAACCCACGGGAGGATTTCTACTCCGTCCTACAGGGTCATTATGAATGTGAGTCAAAATGATGGCAGAGTTTTCTGAGATAAAGATGCTGAAGCACCAAATTAAATAAAGATGCCTTTTGTTTTAGAGACAGCCGTCTTAAATTTTCTGCTCAAAAACAACTTTCATTATTCTCTGAAAATATTTAATGGCTACTGAATGTATTTGCTCACTCAGCTTTTCATTACTTTGCTTGGTTTTATTAGCTTCTCATCATGAGTGATATTCTTGTGTGATAGCAGGCACAGAGTTAAACACTTGCTTACCTCTATAGTAGTCGTACCCTGGCTTGAATGAAAAGAATGGCCGACATAGAAAGGATAATTTAGGGACAAAATTCCGTGTCAGAAATATAATTTGATTTCTGTGGTAAGAAGTCATTAACACTACCTTCAGTGGTCATACACTGTAAACTATTTACTCTTCCCAGAGGTTAACATTTAACTGGTCCTGCATACTCAGAGGAAATGACCCTCCTCACGTCCCAGTGAGGGCTGGCTCTCTCAGCTGGACACCTCACTCCCTTTGGGGGTTAGCGCTCATGTTCCATCTCTATCTCCACTGCTCTCCAGCCCGATCCTTCAGTTTACAGGCCCCTCCTCAGGCTTACTCTGAGATGTGCTCATGAAGGCCACACTTTCAAACACTTGATTTGTTGATACAACAACAGTATAGCATCTAACTTATTTATCTAACTGCACACACACACCACACACACACACCATACACACACATTTGCAAAAATATATACAAGTGTTTCAAAAGTTTGTTGAAAAATTCCAGTATCTTTAAATTCCATTTTCCATGGATTTGTGATGCCCCCATCTACATACTCATAGAAACCTATATAGCAGCACGCACACACACACATACAAACAAGCACAAGCACACACACAACATACATTTATGTGACACCAGTGGCACAGTGGGAGAAACGGAGGCTTTCTTCTGCCGTCAAGAGTTCCAGTCTCAGGAGCCCCTGTCCTAGGGGTTGCCATGAGTCAGAATGGGTTGAAGTGCTTGACTGCTGACTGATCTTTCAAACCCACCAGCAGCTCCTGGGGAGAAAGGAGTGGCTGTCTATGTCCATAATGATTCAAACCTTGAATACCCTCTAAGCCAGTTCCACTTTGTCCTATAGGGTCACCATAAAGCAAAGAGACTGATCAGCAGTGAGTTTGATACACACACACACACACACAAACACACACACCACACATACCATATAAATCTAAAAATATTTACTAGTGTTTAATTCTTGACAGTGGTCATGTTAGTCTCAATATAATAAAAAAATTTTAAGTAAATTCTTTCATAGTGAAAGAGAGAGAAAATAGTTTTTAGCGGAATCAAAAGTGTTTTTGGAAAGGACATTGAGCCGCACATCTATAGAATGCAC
>NW_022103906.1:56872091-56910177 GCF_000313985.2 Echinops telfairi | reverse complement strand
ACTGTTTGCAAAACCAAACAAGAGCAGTGACACTGAGCTGAGTGCATGTCTAGAGCAGCATCCCCATGCGCTTGGGCAGGACCTATAGCAGGTCAGAGTAACCAAAATACAAGGCATGGAAAGGGCCTGCTGTACACGTGTGCTTGTGGTCAGCTAAACTAAACTCATCTCCCTTAGGCCCACGTTTATCTCCGGAAGAAGGCAGGGATCTTTGTATTCTACTTTCTATGTTCCTGCATATGAATTTATTTATTTACTTATTTAACCCTTTTATTGACATACAATTTCCATGCCACACGATTCAGTGTTTTAAATATATTCAAGTTGTGCAATCGTCACCACAATGGAATTTAGATTCGAATTGAATTCTGATCCAAGAATATGTTAGTTGATTTAAGCTAGGTTGAATGACCTGATTCTTCTTATTGTTCTACAGCTTATTGTAGTCAGCCCGATAATAACCATTGGGTCATTACACCATTGGCACATCCATATCTCTCTCTCTAATCCTCCGTCTCTTGTGTTTTCTCTCAGTGGTGTTCATCAAGTCAAAAATTGTTATTTTTGGGAAATTTCTCCTTCATGGCTTCGACTAGTTGTTGGGTGTCATCAGGGGATGATCACTGTCCACCTGTTGCGAGTCTTTGTGTTTTCTAACTGGGTGGTAGGACCCAGAAAGATCATGACATGAGAGCCAACCTCTTATTTGTTTCTTGGTAGCAATGTCAACCGGAGGACAAGGCAATGGGTCTGAGTGGCCGTGTCCTCCCCAGTATAGTGGGGCGTACACTGGGGGTATCCAACCAACCCCATCTCGATAGTGATACCACCAACATTCAAATAGATGACTGTGGAAATCAAAGAAGTTCTTGAGTTTGAAGTACCTTTCCATACATGTGGTGAATTAACAAAAACACAAACTATTGTCTGCGTTAAGACTAAAAATGGGGTACAATGATAGGTTCCATTACTAGCAGGAAGAGGTTTTGTTTCTAGGACAAGTCTAGTTCGATAGGACAGTAGTGAATGGCCCCATTGTCTCACACACTGCACCAGTTGCTATCCTCATTTTCACTGCTCTCCTCCTTGTCTCTTCCTCTTGGTTAAGTCCTCTTAACAAGAGTGGCAGTGTTCCACCTCTGGACCATTGCTAAGCAATATCACCGCCATGCAGGCCTACTGGGAAGGAGTTTCTCCTCACCGAATAGAGATCAACGCTATGCACGTTCCCAGGGCCATTTCTATCAAGCTGGTGTTTTTGCTTCCCGACTTCTGGTGACTTTCTGAGCACTGGGTTTTCCCTCCTCAAAGCCAATGGTCATGATCACCATCCTCTACCTGCCCTTTCATCTGGCCCCGACTTCCCATGTCAACACAGCTTCCCCTCTCCCAGCCCCCTTGACGTTTTAGTATAAAAGGGGAGGGCTTCAAAAGGCTCATGGAAGAATTCCATTCTCTTTCAACTCCATAATGTTTTACAAACTTGTTGAAAACGCCACCTACTGCCCTCCCACCTCAGCTCTGTGGTCCTGTAGCACTCTTGCATCTCTAGAGTGTGTGGGGGGTGTGCTCTTTTCTGCCAAGGGCCATTTAGATATTTATAACATCATTCATAAGCCAGACTAGGCAAACTTTTAATTAACTCACTCCTAATGTGATGTCCGGGATTGTTTCTCTTTGGGGAGGTGTGTGATGTCAGCTAAGTAGCCTTTGTGGCCTTGGGGTTACACATTCCGCTGCTAAATGGTAAGGTCAGCAGTTTGAAACCGCCAGTCACTCCTCGGGTGTAAAGCAAGGCTTTCTACTCCCTTAATGAGTTAGTCTAGGAAGTTCACAAGGGCAGGGCTACCATAGCTTATTGGTTCACTAGGGGTTGGCATGACTAGAGGGCACTGAGTTTGGAGTTTTGGGTGAGACTAGCTCATATTGATGATTCGGCGGGATTTATATGGTCCTTGGGCTGGATGTTCCCCACTCCGGATTTATTGCATCATGCTTGTTTTTCCCCAGTGTCTTTATTTGGGTGTAAAGGACTTAAATAAACAGATCCAGGGGTCCTTGGAGAAATAGTTGATTCTAGGATGGTGACAAGAAATCTGCAAAATTAGAGCCTGGAGCAACTTATGATGCTAGACAAGAAGAAACATAGCACAATGATGGGCTATTCCAAAGGGGCACTAGAGCCAACTAGCAGAGCTCCGTGAAGTCAGACCTGGAGTAATTATAGCCAGAGAATCAATAAAATCACTTCAAGTAGAAAGCCAATATCTACGAATTCCTAAATCTCTACTTCTGTAAAGAGATATTGCCCTGGAAACCCCCTAGGGGCATCTCTACTTCCCTATAAGGATGCTTGGAATGGAATTGACTCGATGGCTGTGATGAAGTCATCCTGATAAACAAATCTGAATCTAAACAAATGAGGCAAATAGACAGGTCTTTTCTGCAGAAAAAGTCCCAGTAATGTACCTCAATGTTCTGACCTGAAGAATGGGGAGCCTCACTCCCCCTGATGTGTGAGCTTTGCAAACAGGCTTCCTTTCAAAGAAAATAATTTGGAAAAGAAGGGACACAAGAAACTGTGTAGTGCACAGACTTGACAAGCACTGTGCCAGTCAGGTGAGAAAATATGAACAAGAAGGAAAAGCAAAAAACTTGGCAGGGCAGAAATTTCACCAACACTCATTCACTAACACTCATTGGGGTAGGTGACCAAGGTCAACACCAACAGTGATAAGTCATGCTGATTGTATGTGTCCTTGAGATTCTCTGATGAAAATGGCATGTGGTCTTCCTTCCCAAATTCTATGGCTCTAGTTCTCTCATGAGAAAAACATGAGACAAATCCCATTCTACAAGATATCTGCCCAAAACTCCTTAAAATTGTCAAAGTCATCAAAAACCAGAAAAGCCAGATAAATTGCCACAGCTAAAGGGAGCCCAAAGAGACCTGATGATTAAAAGCAATGTGGTGCCCTGGCTGGGATCCTGGGAGAGAACAGGGGCATTGAGTAAAATCTAAATAAACATGAAGAAACCCTGGACCTTTGTTAATAACAATGATTAGTATTAGTATTGGTATATTAATTGTAACAAATGAACCATACTGAAGAAAGATGTTAACAGGAGAAATTAGGTATTGGGTACATAGGAACTCTCTGTACTTTCTTCATATTTTTTCCCTATAAATCTCAAGATTCCTATCCAACTACATATATTTTTAAATCAAAGTGAGTATTTTGTTTCTAACTGAAAGTCTGAGCTCATACCACTTTATTTATGCTCTAGTGTGAATTATTCCGCAATTATTAAAGACAACTCGACCTGTGACATAAATCTAAATACGTTTCTGTCTCACTGGGCCACATACTAGCCTTGTAACAGGCGACGATCCTTTAGCACTGAGAATTAGCTACTTGGGCCGTCTTCCTGCTTCACCGATCAAACATGGCAGAGCTTACTGGAAAAAAAATCTTTGTTTCTTCTGGAAATAGCAAAGTTGAAGTAATATACAAAATAAAAACTAAGTTGGATCAAAAGTCTGAAAGTCTCAGAAAAGCCCTGAACCCAAGTACAGCGGGAAGAGGAACGCTCTCCTCACTGTGCTCCGATTCTAGCTGGACTTCCGAGGGGGCGGCGCTTACTAGTGGGCGTGGCCGCGACGGAGGAGGCCGTCTGGGTGCTGGATGCGGTTCCAGCTCAAACTCACTACCTTTGAGTCAATGCTGACTCAGCACCTCTTTTCTTGTTTTTTACAGTTTGATTGGCACATAAGCCACATATCAGATCATTCAATCCTTCAATCATATTCAGAAAAACTGTACAACTATTACCAAAGTCAATTGTAAAACATTTTCTACACCCCACCCCCCAATTAAGTCGCCTTTACAATGAGTTGTGAAAATCCCATTCAGTTCTAGTGCTCCTCCCCCGCCCAGCTTCATTGTTTACCCCCCAAATCCTCTCACCTTCCCCATCTTCCCCACTAGCCCCCCATCCTCGCTCCTTCTGTGCTTCACCAACTGGTAACCCCCACAGAGACAACAGTAAAGAACAAAAACGAATCACGTGCCAAGGATAAACCAGGAGTAATATGAAGATAAAAATAGAAACAGCGAGTAACAAAGAAAAGATCACCATCAGTACTTTAAGGGCCAGGGAAGAACTGTTTGTCGTGGGATAAGGCAGAGATGCACATAGAACAAGTTCAGGCTGGGGCTCGAGGGAGGTCGCCTGACCCAATATCAAGCTTGATCCAGCATCATCAGGATGACAATGACCGAGGTTTGACAGTCAGGCTGCCGTTCCTGTGGCTAGAAGAGACCTGGCAGCATTTTAATCGGACTCGATCTTGGGCTCCCACTGTCTCACAGCACCTCTTTAGGGCAGGGCAGGACTTCCCCTGTTCGTTTCTGAGACTTCAGCTGTTTACAGGCGCAGATAGGCCTGTCTTTCCCCTGAAGAGCAGGTAGTGGTTTTGAAATGCCGACCTTGTGTCTCATAGCGTAATGGGTACACTGGAATTCTACCTGAAAGGGTGGAGATTCAAGTGGACCCAGAGCCAACTAGGAATAAAGGTGGGGTCATCTACTTCTGCAAAAGCAGCCACTGAAAACCTTGTGGAGCACAATTCTACTGGGACCTCTGGAGGGTCACCGCAAGCTGGACTTGATGTGGCAGCAGCTGGTGCCTTCTTCAATGTCCCACGTGGTCGGTGTGGAGAAGGAAGGTCTTGAAGCAATCGTTTAGAGAAGGCTTTGCATAGGTACAACTTTGCTATTTTAACCCTTCCTCCTTCCCTATTCTGGTACGAATAGCAAGCATTTCCAACATGTCAAACTGCCTTATAGATTGATCTGTTGCGTGAGGGCCTCCCAATAGGGTGCTTCTGACTTATGGTCTTTGGTTATCTCAAGCATGCCTCATCTGAACATCTCTTTTTCCTCTGCTCATCTATTCGTTTGGGAACATCACCACCAGATCGACTCCTGAGTGCTACCCTAAGAATCAACACTGAATCCATGTGGAAATGGAGTGCTTACATACAGACCCCACAGGGTGAGTTATCGACAGTTTCTCAACCTCCTTTGCAAGTCACCTGCTAACGTATGTTTTATCTTTTTTTTTAAAGTATACTATGTTAGCTAAAGACATGGCATAAAAACTCCAAAATGAAATTTGGTGGCAATGTAATTTTATAATGAATAGCCAGCTATGAATATCACCAACTCATTGATTTCGTATGATTAAATATTCAAGAATGTCACAAACTCATTTTGGGGGGAGAATTCTAGTGAGTTCAGAAGCCCCCAGCCCAGAAAACGACAAGTCAACCCTTAGTGTCCTGGGTGGTTTAGTGTCGTATAGTGCCCCCACCGAGAGGGAGATCTTTCTGACACCTTCTCACGCAAGTTTCTCTGCAAGTGTTTAGTCGTCCTAATGGGTCAGATTTTGAGTGAAGATTACCTCCTATTTCTGGAACCATAATGCTGAGTGTCTCTGATGAGAAATGTAATGCAAAATAATGACAAGGATAACCTCCGGTGTTCAGGAAACACACATTTCTGTGATCAAACACACATTTCAGATCTCAGACTTGATTTATTTTATTTATTTTTGCTTTCAGATTTGTTGAATAAAATGTACAAATCCCCTCTTCCTCTTCACCCACCATTATGCGCCCCCAGCACACACACACACACACACACACACACACACACACACACACAAGCAGGGCCAGGTCATAACCCAGAGGCTCCCAGCACACACACACACACACACACACACACACGCTGACCTTGGCTGACTATTCACTCACATTGGCTCTAGGTCACCGGGCTTTTTAGAGGGACATTGAACTTGTGAAGTTCTCCTTTTTTCTATATACTACATTACAAAGAATAGCACTGGACATGTCAGTGCCTACAATGTTCTCTAGGAATAGATCAGTTAAGCAGGAGAAAAAAATATATATATATATCTGGAAGTTTACTATTTTTCCACCAATATATTTGGCACCGCCTCTGGAGTGTGAACAAAGGGCACAGTGTCAAGCGGACAGAATGTTACTGTTTGTCCCTCACGAGCACAGAGGTATATTTCAGCAAAGAAAGACATTCCACCACTCTCCTGGGACTGTTTTCCTTCAACTAAATTACACCAACATGTTCACACCACTGTGGTTCAGGCTCTGCCGGGGATTTAAAATGCAGGCTTTTTCTTGCCCACCCTTAAAAAGCCACAGCCATAAAACTCATATTGGGTTGGAGCCTGGCTTTTACATATCAGGGAACAGACAGGGGGTTATTGGCCAGAATTGTAGGCACCCATTCTATTTCGTTAGGAGATACAAAAATAAGGAATGCCTTTGTCCGACAGATTCCTATACTTATACAATAAAGCCTCAAAGTCGTCAGGAGTCACCTGGTTTGGGATTATGTTTCAAATCCAGGGTCATTGACATTCATGAAGCTTTTGGCAAACGTGAGCCAAGTTTCGAGCAAGGCTGGCCAGACAGCTTCCATACAGGAGGAGCCTGTGTGAAACTCGGCTCTCACTCGGTTTCACCTGGAGTTTCACATCAAACCATTCGGTTTCAAAGTAGAATGAAGGGCTGAGGAGAAGCAAGAAAGGACGAAAGGAAAGAAGAGAATGAAGAAAGAAAGAAAGAAAACCAAAGAAAGCCAGAAACAGAAGATACCAGGGCATGAAAAGAAAGGTTTGCCTGCCAATGGAGTGGCTGTCTCCCACCTTCCGGGCTCATTTCACCGGAGGCTCATTGCTTCAGCCACTGAACTTGCCCTTCACACGATCAGTGCCGTTAGCACAGTGAGATGATGGCTTCCCAGCACTGGGCGGGGCAGGTCATTCTAGAGCCTCAAAGGCCCAAGAAACATTAAAGCACATGCTCGAAATAGGCTGGAGGAGCTAAAAATATGATGATTAGTATACTTCTTATAATGCCCATTTGATAATGGGGGGTAATCAATAAATGGCTGGGATTTAAAAGTAGAGGGAAAAAAATGAGGCTGAAGAGTTCTAGATTTTCCTAGTGTTCATCCAGGTTCTGAGAGCTCAATAGCCTGCTGCTCCTCGTCTGGAGCAAGCTCCCCCCCAGCCCGTCTCATAGCTCCACCCCGTTAGAAACTTGTTCCGCACAGTGCACTGGCTTCCTTCCTGCGCAGCCAGGTGCAGGGGGCCCGGAGCAGCCCGTGTCAGCCCCAAGGAGCCAGGGCCCTTGACTAGGACTTAAGCTCTGTCTCCTGACAGGAATAAGCCCATTCTATTCCCAACCCTCAACACAAGGGATAGGGGAGAGTTGGCCAAGGGTCATCACACTTGGTATCTGATTAAGGACTTGAAAAATAGTATTTTGTTTGGGGTGGGGCCCAAAAAGAATAGCAAACTTAAATGTCATTTACACATGAGTTTTCTACAACATTTTAGAGTTGATCAAGTGACTGCAAAAAAATACTGCCTTCTATGTCTATGTTGAGAGACAGATATTGTTTTCTTTAGGATGGTTATTATTTACGCTTTCTGCCCCATAGCCCTCCCACAGCAGACACCCACCGGCATCACACGCTTTGGGCTACTGAGGTTTCTGGTCAGGGGGTCTTTTTAACTGTTTTCCTTTTTATTTCTCTTTTATTTATTTAAGACACCCGGAAGATGACTGGGCGTTTAAAATGCCTGTTTTCTTTGGACGGACGGTCTGGGATACCAGTAAACCATCTCTTTAGAGGGTGGGGGGAAAGAATCTTGAGACCCCAAGGGTTTCAATGTGGATGTTAGAAAAAGCAGGAGACCGGCTGGGGGCACAGGGTAATTTGGGGACAGGAAAGCACTCCAGAGAGGGGTGGTTAGAATCAGACTCGGCTCTGTCATTTGCTGCTGGCTTTTAGACTTCTGCTTGGAACGCAGCACAGTGTTATCAGAAGTAAAGACCCCAAACGGTCCAGTCTGGGGTCCCTCGACGAGTGAATCGTAAAGCAGTGTCAGTGAAAAGTCCCCAAATCCCAATAAAGGATTTAAAGGAAATGCTATCAGAGCATTAAACCTCCTCCTTCAAAAAGTCACTTTACTGGACGTAGTAAATACCCACAATCAAAGTAAAGGTTGCGTTTGAAGTTAAAGTCCACAAATCAAAGTACTTTTCAGAATGTCCAGAGTGAGGCGGGGAAGAGAGAGACGGGTGCAGGAGACTGAATGATCACGTTAGAGAAACGTGCCAGAAAAAGCGCTCCGCAAACGGTACTCGGCGAAGGTATTTTCAAAACGGAATCACGGAAATCATGATAGGAATACACACACACACAGCAGTTACTAAAGCAGTGACGAGAGGACAAAATAGCTTATATTGTCCTTCGAGAACAATTATTAATACATTTCCTTTACTCTGGTGGCTGCCTTCCTATATATACATTTTTAAATGCCCGTAGGAAGGTAAGAATCAGTAAGCAGTCTAAACAACTAAATTATGATGTCTGGAGGGTCCTCGGACTGCCTGGCAATCAGGCTTAATTAGAGTTCTGACCCATGGCTCAGTCAGAGGCTAGTCTGCAGCAAGCCAATATTACAGAAAGCTGTCAGCGAAGTTTAAAATCTCAGTCACCAAAATCCACTGATGCCACGGCGGGGTTCAGAAACGCAACATCTACTTGGAAATCCATGGCAGCTCCAGCTTATTTTCAGCACGATCCATTTATTTACAAACCTTGCTCACAAACACATCACACACGGATGAAATAAGTCCAGAGAACGCATCTTACCTATTGGCCGCTGACTTCAAGAGTTGCTCTCGACAGAGGAAGTGGGAGCCAGTGGTCTTTCACATGTAGAGAATGTTTACTTAGCCCTTTTGAAAAGGTCTTGAACTCCAAAGGTTTCAGATTAAATCCTATCCAAGGGTCTGAAAGGAAAAAAGGCAAAGCGAGAAGGCAAATAAGAGAGGCAAAGAATCCCAGCTGCTGGCATGGGAGCTATTTTCAGCATGAACAGGAGCAGGGGTTGTCTCCAAAGGGATGGAAATGCAGCACCCGAATCACCCCCCTCTACCCCCCCACCCCGGGGGGAAAAAAACCAGAAACCAGGAAACCCACAACAACTTGGTTCATTGTGCAAATATTCATTTAAATTGTGAGGAAAACTGCCAGCACTATTTAAAAAAAAAAAAAAAAAGCTACTGGAAGCTTAAAGAAACACAGTTTCTTGTTTCAAGTTTGCAAAAGGATTTACCTGATTTTGTTGAAAACAAGCTGTCATACGTGTATGCCTGCTTGGAAGGAAAGACTTCTGGTATACATTAGTTTGCTCATACGGGTCTTAAAGAGTACTTCAGACCTCTTCGATGGAAATGTCTGTTGCCAGCCGATTCTTCTTAAGACTGAAGACCCGTGGTTTATTTCTAGCACACACCTAAATTTCCAGTTTCATCAACTATGCTATTTTTGAAAGCTCCGGGGTTAAGCTGTTGACACTGCTTATCTGTTGGCAGAGACTCGGGACCACTCAGTGACAAGATGCAGACAGACTCCGACTCCCTGTTTCTGCCCCCACAGGCCAATGAAGCAATAATTCCGATGAGGTCACCCCTGATGACTGGCGAACTTTGAGTTTTCATTATGCTTTCCTAGAATTGAAACTGAGGTCTAGTCCTTGTATCCCTTCATTCCTCCTCTCATTCATTTGTTCCCCTGATGACTCATTCACTCTTCAAATACTTACCTAGCAACCAATGCCCTGTCTACCATTTGCCAAGTCCTCAGAGAATATAATGGAAGGCAAAATATTCATGGCCATTGCTTTAGTTAGCTTACAAGCATAATAAAGACTGAAGACAGAAATTGTGACAAAATTTTTCAGTCCTTTTTTAAAAATGATAATACTGCTTCAATCATATCCTCTTGAGATTAGGATCTGTGACCCAAGAAAGATACAGCATGTCATCAGACCAACTCTTGGCTTTCATTATCCCATCATGCTTTTCACGATGCCACTAACAAGGCCAATTAGTTACTTCCTATTAAGGAAACTTTTTTGAAAGCCTTCATTCCATGTATTCTATTGCCCATAATAAAGACAATGCTTCACACAGTCAGAAAGTAGCGCTGAGAAATTCTACATCAAGAGGTAGAAAACATACTCTAATTTTAATGTAATAAAATATCACCTTAGAAGATTTTATAATTATTATAGAGGTCAGTTATGAGATCTCTACTATTATCCAATTCTTTTTTGCCTTGAAAGAAAGACTTTGAGATTGGTTACAGCAAATACTGAGGGTTCTGTGTGACATGAAAAAGGATGATACGACTACTTTATTTCAAGACCCACATGGTCTGCAATGCAAAATCACCATCAGTTCCACTGATGGTGGAGAAAGACTGGGATTTCTACTCCCACAAACAGGTATAAGCTCAGAAACTCACGGAGTCACTATGAGTTAGCATTGGCCCGATGGCAGTGAGATAGGACAACAGTGAAATTATATAGCTTACTATACCTTATACTAAAACTATATTACACACTTAAAATTCCAAAAAGTTTGACTTTAAACTTTAAAGTTAACAATAAAAATTTAAAGATTTGCTTTTCCTAAAAAATAAAAAAGAAACACACATATCAATTAAAATATGCAAATATGATTGAAGTGGCCCCAAATATGTGTATATTAGGTTTGTTTATGAAAAACACTGTAAAGTTTTTTTTCTGTTCATTTATTTGAAATGGTCACATTTTATATCTTATTTCTTATTAAATGGTCATGGTTAATATCTTACCTATACACCAGTGAAAAATATATTTGACCATGATGTTACTTGATCATTCCAGTGGCAAGTATTGAAAAATTTTATTCTTGAAGACATTTTTAGACAATTGTTTATACCTTTTTCTTTGTATAATAACTTATAATACAAAGGAAATATATTCCAAAAGTGGTATTCCTTGAGAAATGATGGTAGTTACCAAACAAATAAAGATTAACTATGTGATTGCTAGGTCAACCATTATTTTAAAATGCTAACTGCATGCTTTTCACATCATTTCTAAGGGAAAGCCTATTGCTACATTCTGAACTAGTAGGCTTATAGTGTGTCAAAACTTGTGCTTGAGAACACAGGTTAGGATGATGCTAAGATCTTTTCAGGATGGTTTTCTGAGGTCTCCTTTGTTCCCCAAGGATTTGAGTCATCTAAACAGCCTCTAAATATGCACCTTCCAACAAATTTGATATAACAGTAGAGACCGTTAGACTTTAAGCATACGAAGGGTTAAAAAGATAATCAAACAAGCAAAAAACAAAAACACTCCTAACCCATGGCCATCGAGTAGATTCCGACTCATGGAAAACTCATGTGTTACAGAGTAGAACTATACTATTGTCTTGGGGTACTCTCTTGGAAGAAGAGCATTAGACTATTTTATGAGGCACCGATGAGTGGGGTTTAACTGTCAACCTTCAGATTAGCAGTCTATTGCAAACAAGGATCCTAAATTTTTTTTTCTTTTTTAACATTTTATTAGGGGCTCATACAACTGTTATCACAATCCATACACACATCAATTGTGTAAAGCGCATTTGTACATCGTTTCTCAAAACATTTTCTCTCCATTTAAACCCCCGACATTGGGTCCTAATTTTTCCCCTCCCTCCCCGCTCCCCCCTCCCTCATGAGCCCTTGATAGTTTATAAATGGGTATTTTGTCATATCTTGCCCTGTCCGACGTCTCCCTTCATCCACTTTTCGGTTGTCTGTCCCCCAGGGAGGAGGTCACACACAGTTCCATGTAATCGGTTCCCTCTTTCCTACCCATTCTCCCTTTACCCTCCCTGTTTTGCCACTCACACCACTGGTCCTATAGGGCTCAAGGGATCCTAAATTTTAACTAATACTCAAGTCCTTCTGAGCTATTTGTCTTTTTGTTGTTCAGTTGTGGAAGTGATATATATATATATACATTATATACTACATATTATGTGTATATGTATGTATTATATATACACTATATGTATATATTATATGTCAGTGGTTCTCAACCTGTGGGTCGCAATTGCTTAGGGGGTCAAATGACCCTTTCACAGGGGTTGCCTAATTCATAACAGTAGCAACATTAGTTATGAAGTAGCAATGAAAATAATTTTATGGTTGGGGGTCATCACAACATGAGGAGCTATATTAAAGGGTTACGGCATGAGGGAGGTTGAGAACCATTGCGATATGCATACATCTATTCTATTCTTACATATACTTATGTTATTATATTGTTGTTGGATGTGTGGTTTTCCAAGATATTTTCCTAGTGAGGAGCTATTCTTTTCATTTCCTTGGTAAAGTCTATTGATAAACAAAGTTTTTAATTTTTATGAGATCCTAATCATTTATTTTGTCTTTTGGTGTTTGTGTTTTGGTGATTAGGTACTCTGGTTCCTGAAAACTAGACCTGATAAAAATGTTATTATACTTTTGGTTTATACATTTAGAACCTTCTAACAGATTTGATATCACAGTAGAGACCAAGTTAGACTTTAAGCATATGTTAAAGTGCAGGAAAATCAACCACAAAAAAATCTATTTTGAATTTGTTTTTGTGTATGGTGAGGTATGGATTCTGTTTCACTTTTCTGCATATGGAAATTCCATTTTCCCAGCACTATTTATTAAAGAAACTTTTTTCCCCCATCTAATGGGCTTAGCACCCCTTGTAAAAATGTGTATGGTATAGACGTGTGGACTTAGCATTACATTGGTCTACATATCTACTGATACACCACTACCAGGCTGCTTTGATTACTGCAGCTATGTCCAACAAAACAAAACATGGCTACAGAGTTGAATCCCTATAAAGGGATTCTGATAGTATAAGTCTTTCCAGGAGCAGAGCAACTGTGAGAATTGAACAACCACCAACCTTGCAATTAGCAACCCAATTAGCCTATCATCATCAAAATCATCATCACTAGTAAAAGTGTGAAGACATGAATGGCAGTAGAGAGTTTCAATGGAGAAATCTATAGCAAGCGAAGAGCGCATTTGTGACAAAAAACTTCCTGAAAACAACAAAAAGTCCTTGAGCAAGTGGCTCCTCTGGGAAATTCTAGCGAGCATGTAGAGAAGAATTTACACCAATTCTGTTTAAGCTCTTCCAGAAGATGGATAAAAAAAGTGGAACAAAACTCAAAATCACAAGAGAGACCAGGTTTACTGGTTGGAAAGAGACAGGTGGGACCCCCATCACCATGGCCTTTACTCACCGTCAGGGCTAGCGCTGAAACCACCTCTATGGTAAAATCATTAGCCACATTTACTCAGCGATGAAAGTGAGAGGTTAGGAAAGAAGGCATATTGGAAACAGGAAACACAGGGAGAAAGCTGAATAAGTGATGAGGCATTAAAGGGATGACAGTGGATGAGTTAAAGCAAAATGCACATACATTGTTGGATGTAAAACAGATCATCTACTCTGTAAACCTTCACATAACTCACAATAAAATTTTTAAAGAAATCAAATCAAACCAAATATCAATCAATTAAACAATGTATTGCATCCGGCAGATCTGCTACCAAAGCTCTCTTTTGAAGCATTAAATAGGGAAAATGTCAGTCAGGACTATGGTGCACCTGACTCAAGTCATGCTTTTTTCTGAAGCTTTATATGCAAGGGAAAGTTGGGTAATTAATAAGAAAGACAGGAAAATAATTAAACAGTTGTTTTATGTTTGTAGAGAACATTGAAAGTGCCAGTGGACTGCCCGGAGAATCAACAAATCTGTCTTGGAGAAAGTGCAGGACTGCTCCTTAGGAGCGAGAATGGAGAGACTCCTCTCATTGGACAGCTGTAAATCTGGTACGCAGTTGGTGTTGGCTAAATGAATACAATATCCTTGGAACTGGTCACATTTCCATATTTGACCTAATTTGGTAATAGCTTTTTCAGAAACTATGCAGAGCTGCATGAGCATTCGTGTACATGGCTTCATGAATACACACATATTTTGAAGGTTTCTTTGAGAGTTAAAACATTTTCCCAAGGGAACTCAGTCAGTATTCTCATTGATATCACATCACTTCCTAATATTATTTGAGAGGGTCTCAGCAGGAAGGAAGCGATTAGAGTTTTCCCAGGAAGATTGTTCTCTAGGGTACATTTCCTCTCCCCTCGAAGTCCTTTGAAAAGTGAGTTGTATTATAGATTTTTGAAGGCTTTCATGGCTCATGTCAATGCAGATGCATTGTCTAAGGCTCCAGGAGAACAATGTGTCATTCTCTTAGATATTTTCGTGTTTAGGGCGAGGCCAAGAGACCATCTGAGCTGCCGGCATACATTCCAAAGATGCATTGAAATGGCAGTTGGATTCTCAAGCTATATGACTGTAGAAACCAGACAATGCTGACCATTGGAAGAGGTAGACCACCAAAGTCAGGCACGGATGAAAACAATGAAGGCTAGATTTAGATGCACTAAAATATTTTCTGCTTTTCAGTAGCAAACACACTAAACAAAGTTTGAAGCACAAGCAACAAACATGGCTGTGATGTGCAGCAGCACCATCTATTTAGTAAGTATCAGCCAAGTCATCTACAAGAACCTTGGTGTTCTTCGTCTCAGCAATGCACAGGTGTGCTGCATGGGAAGCATCTGAGACTCTCTAGGCTTATGTTTTGAAGTGTATGCGAAGAGTAGGGGCTTTAAAACCCTTCCTAATGAGTGCTGATGGGTAAGCTAATTACAAGTTTGGTGGTTAAGCTCACTAACTACTCTACAGAAGCAAGTTGAGACTGTCTGCTTCCTTAAGGATTAGGGTAACAGTAGTTGGTAGTTTACGAGATCACTGTGCGTGGGGAGTAACTCGATGGCAGTGAGTTTGGCTTGGTAATGTCAATGTTTTTGCTTCTTTCTCTCATTGCCATCAAGTTGATTCAGACTCCAACAACCCTGCAGGGAAGAATAGAACCTCCCCTGTGGGTTTCCCAAACTGTAAACCTCTATGGGACTGCGAACTCTCATCTTCCTCCGAGGGAGTAGCTAGTGGTTTTGAACTGCTGATGTTGGCAGTTAGCAGCCTAACTCATCACCTTCTACACAAGCAGGGCTCAGACTTGTGTAATTGACATCGGGCAATCCCCATATTTTACATTTACTGGTGTAAATATTTGAAAGGTGTTCAGCATATGCACAATTATTTCTGCTAACTGATTAAGTGAAGTCCATAAAATGCTTTGGGGCAGTGGTTTGCCATTACATGTAAAACCACATTATGTAATTTAAGGACTGTATCTACTAAATATGGTGAAATGCATAATAAAAAATTGAAGCTTTTATCAAGTACAAGTTATTACTTAGAAATAACCTTTAAAACTTTGGTAAGGCTCTTTTTGGTTAAAGCTAAATTTTATTGAATTTAAATAGACCATCTGAATACCATTTAAAAGTAGGTATGCTGATTATATAACCATGAGACAATTTTCCTTGATATTTACATTCCATTTCAAATTGAGCATATGAAACTGTTAATGTGGCATACAAGCCTTTAGGATAAGCCATCTGAACGTGGTCTGCATGGTCTGGTGTCTGTTCACATCTTCGCCCACATCTCTGCTACCTTCTCCTCGCCTTTCATCTTCCTGATCCTTTGGCCTTTAGCTTCTGCAGTGTGCCCACCCAGGACCTTTGCATGTGTTGTTCTAAGTGCAACACCATCCTTGCTCAGCAGCTGAAGCCTTGCCTCCTTCAGTTCTCAGCTTAAATGCCTCTTCTTTAAGAAGGGCTGCTCTGAGCCACATTATAAGAAGTCAAACAAACAAAAAATCCTCTAGAAACATTCTTTGTTCTCCTTAGAGCGTGAGGTTTAGTTTCCTTTATTGAGCGATTGGTGAATGTATTTCTCTTCCATTATGCTGTAAGTTCCTGCTTTCCCTTCCTTTGTATCTTGGCTTCTAGCTCATGGGGCTGACCCACTAGTACATGCTCAGCATGGTTTTTCTTCAATCAATAAAGGATTGGTGTCATGGCTGTATTCTGCAGAAGGCATTCAGCAACACACCTGACATTTTTGGTATATGTTAGAACTTACAGAATTAAAAGGATCATATAATGTAAACCAAAATGACAAAAATCCTGTGATATAGTCTACCTGAGTAGCTGTTTCTAATCAAGAACATTCACTGAAACATATTGCCTTACAGCTACATATTTGGTTTAAAAAGTTGTCTTAAGAGTTACATGTGCTTTTACCTCAAGGCATCATATATTCTGTTATCTTACTGATTTGCATTTGCCTTCTAAAATGCGTTTGAAATAAATCAAATTACATACATGCATATATCATATCTCCAGACCTTTTCCAGAACTGCATGACACCATAGAAGGGTATAGTAATCACTCAGGTCAAGTTCCATCTGATTTGGGCTATGGTCTACATACTACTAAAAAAAATGATAGCAACTGGCTTTCTGTAACCCATAGCTGGTCTTGTTTATGAAGGAACCTCTCAACAGACAGCCAGACAAGCAGGAAATAGAATACAGACAACACTGCCTGCCCGGGGCATTGTTATCACCGTGATGGGATGTCTTTTCTGAAGTCCTTGCCGAGTCCTAGTCATCGCATACCATGGCTAAGAAGGTGGGAGATTTATAGTTTTGTTTTCTGGCAAATGGACAAGCAAGTCTCCACAGGAAAAGAAAGGAGTGCTTTCTGTGACCCGAGCGCAGAGCAGGGAGGTGGGGCTGGAGTGCTGGTCTTTGAGGAACTGACTGGAAAGGTGCCAGTCAGGATTCCTTCTACCTAATAGGTACGTTTTAAGATGCATCATTTTATATATGCTCTGGGTAAATTTGTAGAATACGGTGAAATTACCAAGGCACAGTATGAAAGAGGAACTTGCAGAGACATTCAAAATAGGAATTAATTAACCTTATCATTTATGATGTCCTTACATAAAGATCTCCAAAAATCCCATTGCCTTTGAGTAGGTCCTGAGTCCTAGTGTTTCTGAGCTCTATAGTCTTCAGGGAGCAGACAGACTCATCTTTCTCCTCAGGAGTGGCTGGCATGCTTGACTCATCAGATTTACAGCTAGCAGCCTAATGCTTGCCTGACAGCACGATAGTCAATTTTTTAATGATAGTCATATACAAGGGAGTACCCCCCCCAAAAAAAACAAAACAAAACAAAACAACAGAAAAAGCTCTGCTGGGCAGAGCTTTCCTGTTATGCATTTTTGCCCACTAGGTGAGCATCAAGCAGCTCACACTGAGTTAGTGCACCCAGTGGTATCACCTGGGAAGGTTCTCTCTGGTCACATTTTCTTTCATTTGTTGTTTTTTTTAAATCTTTCAAACCTCGTTTTTTTGTGATGGCCAATTTAAGAGACTAACATGTGGCTGTGAATTTTTGCTTCTTGCTCAGGAAAAATGTTGCAGTAACTGTTGTGATGTTGACACAGCTTACAAGGACAGCACTATGGGAAAAACTCAAGTGTATGAGTGATTTTCTTGTTTAGAAAAAGGTGAAATGTCAATTGATGACAAATCTTGTTCTGGACATCTGTCAACCTCCTGAAAGGGTGAAAATGTGGACTCATAGTGCATTTGGAGTTTGGTCCACCAGGTCAGACTATTAATTAAACTTCCTATTTAGAAGTTCTGAAAGATTGCATAACAGTGTGTGACATTATATCATGTGCTTTCATAGATCAAATTTCATTCTCCCATTTCAACTTGGCTAGGCTGTGATTCCAGTATTGTGCAATTGCCCTCCCATTTTTATATATTTTTAATCCTAACATCTGCTGTGGTTAAGGAGGCTGAACCAAACCAAACCCACTGTCAAGTTGAACCCTAGGTGGTCATGGGTATGAATTGGACTGCTACCCACAAGGTCAGCAACTCAAAACCACCACCTGCTCCATGGGAGAAAGATGAATCTTTCTACTCCGGATTCTACACAATACTGGGATCACAGCCCAGCTAAGTTGAGATGTGAGGATAAAATTTGATCTATGAACGCACATGATATAATGAAATTGATAATTCTTTATAACCCCTCAATGGTGCTCAACTATTTTTATTCATCTTTCATATCTTTGACTTTCAAGGACACTTTGAAAGTGTATCTTGTGTATTACATGTATCCTTTGGACCCGGGGTCCTGTGCTGAGAACCTCCTATATCAGAGGAAGACTGATACCAAGACACATAGAAAACACCAGGGGATTTGGGGCCCATGGAAGTTGAAAGGAGGACAAGGATCTTCCCTGAGAGCCAACAAAGAGAGAGAACATTTCTCTGGAACTGGTGCTGTGAATTTGAATTTCTAGCCCTCTATACTGTGAGAGAATACATCTGTGTCCTATAGTTACCCACTTGTGGTATTTCTGGTATAGCAACATTAGACACATGCATAAGAAATGCTTCTTAAATGAATACAGGTTGGAAATGGGACCCATCAGCAACTGTACGCACTAGCATTTTCTGTCCTGTTTGTTCTCTGACTTAGACCTTCTCAACTTTAGGTCTGGCTTAACAGTGAGCTTCAGGAGTGTTACCGCTGCTGCTGCTGCTCGATCGAGTTGTTCATTCCTTAGGCGGCCATGGGGCCTGGTGCAACTGGCATCCTTGGAGCAGCCATCTCTAGCTATTGGCAACTTGCTGCCTTAGCCTCACTGAGCCTACAAACATTTTCCCTTTCCTTCATACCATGATATAAAGATATTTGGAAATCAATGCTTTAAAGGGAATTGTCAATGAACTTTAAAAAGCAACAGTCATCCTAATCATTCTCTACATATTCCCTTGAATGCTTTTTGGCTGCTGCTTCTATGCTGTGTCATTAATTATTTTATGATTTCTCAGGTACACTTTTCATTAGTGGAAATGACATTTCCCATTAAATATTCCTCTGTAAAGACATTACCACATTGTTTCAGGTTTCAACTCTAGTGAAAAAGATGAAGGACTGAATCAAAGCACAAAAGGACAGGCACAATACGCATCCTCATTGTTCTCTAATAACTTTTCCTGAGTTGAGTGATTATTTTAATAGAAGCCCTTCTTGCTTATCTTAAATTAGATCCTCTTCAGGACCCAGCATTGCAAGAGTTGATAACTCCACATTGGAGAGTTGGACCTCTGGAGCAAATAGTCCTCGGCAGATAGTCTCATGATGGAAGTTTCCACAATACCTAATCTCAGTGTCTGTGGTTTCAAACCATTGGTAGTTGGTGACTGTGTCAGGGATGGAAAGAGGCAGAGAAATATGGATAGTCATTTGCTCAATTAATGTTATTACAATTAATGTGTGTGATGACCCACAAAACCGACTCCTGTCCCAGCACATTTTCATGTTAACAGGCATTGAAAGCATTAAGAATTGGCGCTCCATTTCTTGTTTTCATGGCAGTGTAGGCTTCCATGCACTCACTGGGCAAACACTGAAGCTTTGCACTCTAGCGTGGTAAAGGAGGGAAAGGAAGAACAGTCAACCAAGATGTGTGGAGAGGTATGCGATACATATTGATGAATGAATAATGATACTGCTGCCGGCAGTGGTTATTGTTCTTATGTGCTGTTGATTGCTTTCAATTCATTGTGACCTTTCAGGACAGGGTAGAATGGTCTAGGGCAGTGGTTCTCACCCTGCCTAATGCCGCGACCCTTTCATACAGTTCTTCATGTGGCGGGGAACCCCCAACCACAACATTATTTTCATTGCTAGTTCATAACTGTAATTTTGCTACTGTTATGAATCGGGCGACCCCTGTGATAGGGTCATTCGACCCCAAAGCGGTCGAGACCCACAGGTTGAGAACCACTGGCCTAGCATTTTCCAGGCTATAATCTTTACTGGAGGTAAAGATCTTTTCTCCCTTGAAGTTGCTGGTGGGGTCAGCCTGCTGACCTTTCAGTAACAGTTAGGTGCTTAGCCATCAGGCCACCAGGGGTCCTCCAGGAGGTTGGAAGACACTCCAAATACACCCTGACCTCACCAACGGTCTTGAGTAGACCAGGAGCATCAAGATGATGCTGGTCACAGTAACATATTACGTTTTTATCCATAAGGCTACCATGAGTCAGAGTGTATCCCAGGGCAACAGATAACAAGAACCACTTTAAAAGCATTTGCTCGGACATGAGATTAACTATAACTGTACTGGTCTTTAGCAAAGGGCTTGAGAGGATCTGGCCCAACTACCAAACTCACAGCCATTAAGTTGATGTGGACTCATAGTGATCCTGTGGGGCAGGGTAGGACGAGCCCCGTGAGTTTCTGAGATGGTAAACTGTTTACAGAAATAGAAAGACTGGTGCTTTTGAACTGCTGACCGTGTGGATCACAGTCCAACACATAACCACTACACCACCAGGGCTGATGTGTATTTTGTGTTCCTTCAAAGTTGACTGTGTTCAGGCAAAGTAAACGCTCGTATTATTACTTTCTAAGAAGTACCTTTCTTTCCTCAAGAAGTAAGGTTTTTTAAAAGGATCTTTTTGGCTTGAGGAAGCTTCTGTTTAATTCATTTTAACTTATTAACATTTTACATCACTGTTTTCCATATTAATTACTTTTAAAAATAAATAGCAGATTACATAATATAGTTGTGATGGACAGTTTTTGCTTTCTTCCTTACAGAATTCCAATTATTATGCCTAAGTAGAAACTGTTAACTTCTCAGAACCCTTTACAATTCATCCTGCTACTGTGAGGTAAGCATGAATCCCAACTGAGAACTTCACATACTCCACACAAACACAAAGCCTCCTGAGAGGAAGGCCTTGTGCCCTTTAACCTCTTCCCACTCCTGTGTTTCCTGAGTACAATGCAGACAGCATTCCTGGAAGCACATGCCAAGGGAGAGGTTACAGAGGCAAACCTGGAGACAAACCAAAGAGAGATGACTGAAGCCAAGGACTGCCTCTTCTTGGGGCTATTGCATGAGGATGAGGCTGCCTGAAGCAAGGACCTCTCCTGGTGGTGCTGTAGTTAGAGTTGAGCTGTTGAGTGTAGGGCTGGCAGTTCAAGCTCAGAAGCTTCTCTATGGAAGAAAGATGAGGCTGTCTGTTCTTAGGAAGATTTTTCATCTTGAAATTCTATGTAGGGCTGGGTGTCAGTGGGTTTGGTGTTTGGGAGTAACTGGAGCTGTTCCTAATGGTTGACTGAAAGAGAGCTGTGGAATGGTAGGTCTACCTTTAAGATACCCTGTAGAAAAAACAGTTTCACACGTTTTGAGTGAGCTTCTAGACATCAACACGAAGGTTTCACAAGAGTTTCAGTGTTCCTTTCAGACCTGTTATCATTTCTTAATGGAGTGAAAATTCCCATGAAAAAATGGAGCCAAAATGCCTGGAGCCCCAGGAACTGGATCATTGGAATATTTTTTGGATCTAAATATAGTAGTTAGTCTTTTTTATTAAAAAAATAACACTTAATGACTAGTGATATAAAGAGAAATAAGAAAAGTCAAGAATCTGCAGGAAAAGCCACACAGGAACCAATTGTTTATCCTGTTTCCAGTGTACATTGCCAGCTCATTGTTCAGGAAACTTTGAACAAGTTCACTTCAATGTGGCTTACAGAGCTTTTGAAATCTAAGTTGGATGATGGACTTTGTCCTTGTTACAGAAACAGAGATTTTTGAAAAGATTATTCCAGGTCACTAATATATTGACTTGAAATGATTTTTAAAACCTTTCACAGTTTACAATTTGTATTTTGGATTTCTTAAAATAGTGAATCATAGTCATAACTTCAGCAACTGATGTTAGATGAGGTAGACTATATTTCCCTAACAGTGAATAATCTAAAATAACTCATGTGTGGTGCAAATTATTTTCAATAACCTTATCTTGTGGTTTCTAGCTAAGAACCATAAATTGAAGAACTGAATATATGTCATGACAAATTTCCTTCTCTAACAGACAGTCATGTATAAGTATTTGTTGGTCTTTCTATATCTGTTAGTTTATGCCCTAATGATTGGATGCGTAGGCTTTTGAGTCCAAGAGCCACCATCCAATGTGGAGCTCCTCAAATCTCCCTGTGCTTAAATTCTCTTATCATCAAAATAAGACTCACAGCAGTTCTTAACTACTGCTATGATGAAATGAGTTAATATAGGCAAAGCTCTTAAACCAGTGCATGGTACATAGTGGACAATCCCTATATGTTGGTGGTTTTTATCACCATTATCTCAATGATGAGCTACACATGTGTAGTTAAACACATGGGCTTTGAGGATGAAGAATCCTGAGTTAAATTTCTTATTCTGCCCCTGAATCACTCCTTGATATGGACTTGATGGAAATATCTATCATTAATTACCTCTGAGTATTTGAACTACTAACCATCAAATTAGAGATTTGAACCCACTACTTGCTCCACAGAAAAAAGATGAGGCTATCTACTCATGTAAATATTTAAAGGCTCAGAAACTCAACAGCACAGTTCTACTCTGTCCTACAGGCTAGCTATGAATCTGAAGGAGCCCTGGTATCTTATTGGGTTGTGTGTTGGGCTGGTAACCACAAGATCAGCAGTTTGAAACTAACAGTTGCTCTGAGGGAGAAAAATAAAATTTTCTACCACTATAAAGACTTGCAGTTTCTGAAACCCACAGGGGACAGTTCTACTTTGTTCTATAGGGTTGCTATGAGTCAGAATTGATTTGGTGGCCATGAGAATGAGATTATTTAAAGGATTTAAGAAGACAAAACATGTAAAGCCACATGTGACCCACAACAATCATTACAGAGTAATTTCCACAGAGAGACTGTTGGGTTCAGACAACTGACTTTTCCATTAGCAACTGAGGTCTTAAACATATTGTTCTTTTAACATAGTCTTGCTTTTTCTCTGCTAGATTGTAGGTTCCTTGAGAAAAGGAACCTTCAAAAAACATAATTGTAGTCAATTCCTATTATAGCGTCTAACCATTAAAATACATATTCAGTGACAATTTATTGATTAAAGCAAGAGGGCAATGCTCTGCGTGGAGAGCTGAAACACCAACAATAATGAGCAGAAGGTTTGACTTGTTTAAGTAAAAATATCTGTGGGGACAGGCGCTAACCAATTGAAGTGACTTAAGTAAAGAGCCAATAGAAGACAAGCCTTCCCTATCATTTGACCCAGCAATCTTTCTACTCGGTCTGTACCTGAGAGAAACAAGGAGCAAAGCCCGGACAGACATGTGCACATCTGTGTCTATGCCAGAGTTATCCACAATAACAAAAAAGATGGAAACATCCCAGGTGCCCATCTGTGGGGGAATGGATCAACTCTAGTACACACATGTAGTGGAATGCCACGCACTGCGAAAAGGAAAATGATGAAGTTATCAACCATTTCATAATGTGGAGGGATTGGGAATACATGATGCTCAGCAAACTTAGTCAATCTCATAAAGACAAATACTGTAAAAAACTACTATTATCCCCCAAATCAAGAGAAATGGTTTTGGCGTGGAAAGAAGAGGATTTTTATGGTTACAGGTAGGTTGTGGGGAGAGGGGAAACTGAAGGGGAGTGTGTAGAGAAGAAACTGGCAACATTTCTTCCAAATGACATAGAAGTAGAAAGCAAATGTTTTGAGAATGATGATGGCAACAAATGTACAAATGTGCTCCACACAGGGGATGTATGTATGGACTGTGATAAGAGTTGTACGAGCCCCCAGTAAAATGATTAAATAATAAAAAAAGAGAAACCTGGAAAAAAGGGGTGGGGGTGGGAAAGGCAAGTTTTAAGGCTTAGAGGAAATTGATTACATTGATTATTATGTGACCTGAGGGGTTAAAAATAACGTCTTTAATGGACCTTTGCACATGTCACATAGATATCCTTCCTTTGTAAAAACATAGAGATATAATCCTTCCTTTGTACAAAGGTGCTCATGAGCTAGGGTCTGATTTCGGTGAACACTGTCTGATTTATCCCTTCAATTCTAGGAGTTTTCACATAAAACTCAAATCATCTGATTTCTCTCTGAGATTCTGCTCCTCTCCCACCCTGAGTGACGAGTTTCACCTTGCGGACAGGTGGGTTTGCTCTAAGTGCAGTAACTCTGAGCCTAGGTGGGGCAGGCCGCAGATAGGGCTCCTTCTGGTACCCGGTCCCTCACTAGTGACAGTACTCGCTCATGCTTGGAAGTGAGAGGCTTCCGGGGCTACATTTCGGATCTTTCATTTAATCTTGAAACATAGCTGGAAGGAATGTTACAAAATCTATCTCACCATCTCCTTTTCATTTATGTAAATGGGATGTGGAGCATAGCTTTATCGCAAATCCTTTGCTGGGACTTAGTTTAAGAAATATTGTCCCACTGGGGATGGCAGGGCAGACAGGGCATTGCAGCTTAGTCCCAGCTGAGAAGAGACAAGAATTCCCATTTAGCCCCGCCAGTTTACATTATGAGCCCTGGGCTCCCCCAGCACCAAGTGCTATTTTTACTAGCTGGGGAGTGAGCAACTTTCATAGGACTTACTATCGAAATCCCTGATGGACTAAATTAGTGGCTAAAACTCTTCCTAATAGTAGACTCATTTAAGTATCAGATGGCCGCTTCAACCGCAACAGAGGGTTTGAGAGAGTAAGGACAATAGATATGAATAGCAGAGACAATTAGATTGGCAATACTTTCAGTGAAAAGGCATTCACAGAAGAATAGAATTAAAGGGACATATCCTAAAAGAAAAAATAAGTACACTTTGGAACTTCTAAGTTCGAAATGAAGCACATCTAGCTGAGCCATCGCCAGTCCCTCAAGTACAGTGAAATGGGAGTCAATCAATGAACAAAGGAGAAGAACATCATGTCGGATAATTAGAACAAGGGCTCAAACAATGAGATCATTTACAAGGAGGGATTATTTTTAGCAGAACTCTTCTAAAAACAGAGAAAACCAAATCCGAGTTCTAAATTTATAGCATTTATATTAGTGTATATGTGTTTGGTGAGTTTTATAATTATAACCTGCATTGAATGCTACCTGCAAAGACAGGTAAACATGCTGAAAATCAGGTCGCCTTTAAATTTGCTTACGCAACGTTGGGCAAGCGAAGAAGGAATTGGAAAGTTTTAGCCACTGGTGCCCAAACCTGAACTATAATATAAATTGCAGTGGTTCTACCCTTCTGTAACTCGAACTCTGTTTTCATGTTACTGATTAAGATCTATCCGCTTGGCCTCTTTTAAAGAGACTTGAGTACATTAGAGCATTTGCCTTTGAGACTCCAAATTGTACTGCTGCACTACATTCTATTTTGGGAAACCACAAAGGTGCTGGAAATTTCAAGTAGAAACAAACACCAAACCTACAAACTCAAGAACATGAGCTGATAAATATATGGTTCCCAGGTTTCCGAGTGCACCCGGAGCAGGGAGACACATCCAGTCATTCTTTGCGGTGTGACTTACAATGGAAAACTGTTAAAGGTCCCCTTGGCTGCAAGGCTTTTATTTTTCAACCTAATATTTGTCTAGTCTTGGTGCTGTTGTTGTTAATCTTCAAAAAGTCAGTTTAAGGTCTATTTTCAATGTTTACTTTTGTGCTGCTGGAAGCGAAAAGTGTAGGAGCCCAGGTGGCCTCGTGGGTTACACATCGGACTGCTAACCCCAAGGTCAGCAGTTTGAACCCAGCAGCAGTTCTTTGGGAGAAAGATGAGGCTTTCAGGTTCCATACAGAGGTAGGGCCTCAGACACCCACAGGGACAGTTTTATTCGGCCCTCTTGGCTAACTATTCATTGGAATTGACTCCGAGGCAGTGAATTTGAGGGAGAGGTGACAAGTCTCCTTACTTTCATTGTTACTGGAAAGGCAACGACCTCCTTCTCCTAAAAACTCCCCAGGCTCCTGCCTTTGAGTTCGTCTTTTCGAAATTGGAATCACACACAAAGCCACTCAGAGCCTTCCTGCTTCATACACACACTATTCGAGACACATTTATAAAAACCCCTTATAGTGTTCTATTGCTCACTTTTTAAAATTTTTATAAAAATAACCAGGTGGTTCCTTTGGAATATATTAGTTTCTTAACAGAATTGGTCAAGAGAGACATCAAAGCTTTTAAATGATCTTGATTTTAATCTTTCATTAAATATTTGTAAGTGCCAAGTAGTCCTTATAAACATTCAAGGTGGAGACTGGCTAGGTAATTTCACTATTACTCTTGTCTTTCAGCCATCTCTGCATTCTCGCAGGCATTTGGAAATTTGAACTTACACACACACACACACACACACACACACACACACACACACACACAGTGTTTACAAGTGAGCAGCCCCTCCATGGCTATGTCTGTCATTTCGATTTCCTTGAGAAACAGTAAATGTATGGTTAAAAGGCCTATGAGCAGGACTTGATCATTTTTAGGCTGATGAAGCATGGCTTGAGTTTCACAGACTTGGAAGAGCCTAAGAGTCTTAGGTTTTTAAAATTTTTTACAACTTATCTCTACTCATGGCCCCCAAAGTTATGTTAACTTTGTTCTGAAAGGGCTGATAAATGACTCTATTGTAAAGCCCTCAAAATAATGAAGTAATGAGTCTATGAACACATCCTGATCAATGTCTATCTATAAATCCATACACAAAAGGCACATTCTAATGAAAACATTTCCAATTCTCACATCAACACCACTGGGGCTTTACAAGAACAAAACAAAACGTTCTTGTTGTTGTTCATTTGTTGGCTATGTAATTAGTAGCTTCTCCCACATGGGAAGGACTATACATTTCAAGAATTATTTCAATACTTGAGTAGCTGGGGGACTCTAAAATGGAAATTGGTTCCACATCAGAAGAGCTGAGGGAACCTTTAACGGGAGCCCTGGTGGTACCGTGACTTCTGCTGACCACCAACACCACAGGAGCAGCCGGGGCTTTCTCTGCTGCAAAGGCAGACTGCCTGAGCAAGCCCCTGGGTCCGCTTGACTCTGACTTCCAGGCTCACTCTGAGCTGGAATCAACTCAATGGCAGTGTGCAAGTTACCCAATTTATTTACATAACCAATCAACCACAGATTGTCTCTCCATGAAACCAAAGTTTTCACTTCCTCATTCTTATGAAATTGCCTCAGACTGATAGATAGTGCTTCTCTTTTCAGATAGATGTTCTAAAAGGTGCTTAACAGCTAACCGACTTTATTAATTTAGGGCACAACTCCAGATTCACACTTCACCGTGTCCTGAAGGAAGTCACGTTTGTAATGAAGCTTTGATCCTAAATGGTTAAAATCACCCTCCTTCTCCCTGTCGCCTAAGTAGGAAGAAGAGCTAATACAGGTGGAGGACCATGAATGATGCAGAGGGCTGCCCTCTGACACACTGGAAAACTGATTTGCAAACCTCGAGTTTGGAGGACAGGCGTAAGACGCACATCACGGTGCTTGTGAGCACGTGGTAATGCGCTGCTTGTGATGGAGGCTGCTGTTCATAAATAGCTTCAAAGGTTTCTCTGGAAAGTGCGCTAATTTTCCATACAACTTATGTACTATTTAAAGTAGCGTGGACACACTTTTGCCACAAGTCTCATTTTATCATCTACATTATATACGTATGTTTACATTTACCAGCTACGTAAGAAAAAACGGTGGAAGATACATTATGAATAAAATAACTGCTTAGGAACATTTTCCTTATATTTTATATGGTCATATATTGCATTTATACAGGTTCATATATTCATGAACTTGATAACTGAAATTCAGATATTAAGATTAAAAAGGCCTTGAAAGTAAAGTCCCATGAAGTCAGGAAGATGTCTGTTTTATTTCTTTTTAAACTTTGTCTCCTTTATGTATTCTTTTTTAAAAATCATTTTATTGGGGGCTCGTTCAACTCTTATCATCATCCATCCATCCATCCATCCATTGTGTCAAGCACATCTGTACATTTGTTGCCATCACCATTCTCAAAACACTTGCTTTCTACTTGAGCCCTTGGTATCAGCCCATTTTCCCCTCCCTCCCCTAGCCTCCCTCCCTCATGAACCCTTGATAATTTGTAAATTATTATTTTTTCATGTCTTACATTGTCTGATGTCTCCCTTCACCCACTTTTCTGTTGTCCGTCCCCCTGGGAGGGGGTTATATATAGATCATTGTGATTGGCTCCCCTTTTCTACCCCACCTTACCCTTACCCTCCTGGTATCACTACTCTCATTATTGGTCCTAAAGGAATCATCTGTCCTGGATTCCCTGTGTTTCCAGTTCTTATCTGTACCCGTGAACATGCTCTGGTCTAGCCGGATTTGTAAGGTAGAATTGGGATCTTGATAGTGGGGGTGGGGGGTGGGAGGAAGCATTAAAGAACTAGAGGAAAGTTGTATGTTTCATCGGTGCTCTCCTGCACCCTGAAGATGTCTGTTTTCTTTGTGCAACACATTGTCCAACCTTCTAGAAAAAGCTGGACCCCAGCAGACGAGAAGTAGATGACGACATAGCAGCAGAAGAAAGCCAGGCAAGCCAAAGCCATGCCCGGAGTGGCTCGAGGATGGCATTGGGACTGGCGTCTTCTTATTTTAAAAGTCTTGGAGGAACACCTTCCCTCGCTGGTTAGAACTCACCTGTGAAGTGGGCTTGGTCATAACTGTTAGAGCTCAGGCCGACTGTCTGATGCGCTAGGAACTCTTGAGAAGAGAGGACAGGAGTGCTTTCCTCACGAGCACATGCTCAGTCTGACTATTCGCTTTCGATCGGAGTGCTACCGTCAACAAAGGGAAATTGTTCGACCGGCGCATACGCCACAGACACGTGATTCTTTGTGAGCTCCAACTGAACTGGATTTGGTTCCGAAGTAGAACTAATCGGTCTTCATCCAGCAGTCACATCAGAGCAGCGAGTGAACATACGGAGCATGTAGCACCTGACACTGAACGCAGAACCTCCCGTTGGCAGTGATCAGCTTTCCAGGGACACCATCTCCCAAGCAGCTTCCCAAAGTAAAGTGAATGCCGCTTTAAGGGGAAACAAGTATCGATAAAATATATTCAAACTCAGGCATTTTGGCTCCCCATTCCCATAATGTCTATGGCTTAGCATTATGGAATTATAATTAGGTATCTAAACATAATTTGTGCCAAGCAAATTTCCGTTGGACCTCATCAATACTCACCTCCTTATTTTGAAAGTTCCATGACTTTCAGCAATTTAGAAAATATGTACAACAAAAGCATACGTCTACCACGGAAATCACTCATCGTCTCCCTACAAACAAATAATCATGATGGACATATTCTAGGTGCTGGTTGTTTTTCCTCTCCCTATTTCCTTCTTATTATTGTGCTATGTTGAATCCTTCAGAATAAAGGAATTGGTTGTTCATATATAAGTGAATGTTTCCGTACAAGACAAAGTCCAGAGAAAGTGATGGAGTGGCAATGGTTCTATATTCGTACGGCTGATCGGTAGTTTTAAAAAATCAGCAGGGTTTGTGGAGAGAACAGGATTTGTAATCTGATGAGTCAAGTTTGAATCCCACCTTTCCTAATTGTGTGACCCCATGCAAGCGGTTTAACTTCTCTGAGCCCGTTTCCTCTGGTGTAAAATGAGGATAATATTCTCATTTTGTGACTAGCCAATGAGAAGTATTTACAGAACTCGGTACACTGCCTGGCATACTATGTAGTCATTGAGTGATTGCCAGCATTATGTAATGCTTTAATTTTACATTCCCAACTCATCTTGCAGATTATAAAACTCCATTGTCAGATGACTTCAAGACTGACGTTGTTAGACTAGCTCAAGAAAAAATAAGCAGGCAAATCTACTTGAAAGAGACCACATAATGACCTTTAGGGTTGTAATCATCGTTTTCTCTATTTGTGGAGTTAATAGCAAATTGATATTTTTCAGAAATTAGAGATCATTAAAAATGCCGATCTCACACATTACATCTGAATATGATTTCTGAAATTAAGACTTTAAATAATGTGTTACTTAACGGTTAGTTTGTCTTATTGCTGTCCAATCCTGTGAGGAACAGAAGATTCAGAAGTCTGTCTGTTCATAGAGTTTGAGTTTAGGAAGAATATAATTGTTGAAAGGTTGGTGGGGTTTAGATTTAAAAGCTTTTTTAAAAAAAATGCTTTTATTGGGGTTCCTTTACGTTGTTATAGCTTACATTTATTTTTTTGCTCTCTGTCTCTAGTCAAGCACTTTTAGGCCACACTATCTGGGAGGCCTCTATTTTCCCCTCTTCCCAGAAGGCTTTTATTGACAGTGTGGCTATTGCTCATTGAGGGTTTGTTTTGTGCTTGTGACCCTACTAGAGCCTTTGTATGATTTCATATAACGGAACAGTCTTATGAGCTAAGAAGACCAAAGAAGAGTTGATGTGGTTAAATTACGGTGTTGGTGACGAATATTGAAAATATTGTGCACTGCCAGAAAATTGAACAAATCTGTCTTGGAAAAAGTACAGCCAGAATGCTCCCTAGAAGCAAAAATGGTGAGTCTTGGTCTCCTATACTTCAGGTATACTGTCAGGAGAGACTGATCCCTGGCAAAGAAAATTATGCTGATAAAATGCAGGGTCATCAAATAAAAGAGGGAGACTCTCAAGGAGATAGATGGATTGACATAGTGGCTGCAAACATGGGCAAAAGCATAGCAATACTTGTGATGATGGTGTGGGGCTGAGCAGTGCTTTGTTCTATTGTGCGTCGTATTCCAACGAAACATGATGTAGAAGTAATCTCCTCACTTTCCAGATGCGGAAGCTGTGATTGAAGTAACTGAAGTCACATGCCAGCAATCATATGGCTCTGAAACATGGGGACAGCCCTGGGTCCTCCATAGCCCTCCCTGCTTTGCCTTTTTCCTCTCATGAAAAATCAGACACTAGAAAATTTTAATTTTTAACTTAAAATAATACATGAATGGAGCTTTCTTTGCAGCTCACTGTACATCACATTTCTAGTGACCAGAATTGGTCTGCTCTTTTAAAAATGCTTACCAGCATTTCAATTTGAACTATTTTACCTGCAGATCTCTCTTGCCTCAAATGTCTCCAACCAATTTTATTATCTCCCCCGGCAAACACTCTTTCCATATCTCATTTGCTCAAGCCAGAAGCTTGATCATTAGCCTAAATCCTTAGTACCTTTTCCCAATAGGATATTAAGTACTGTTGATTCTAAGTCTCCAATTTCTCTGGATTCCAGTATGGTCTCTCCTGACATATCAGTGACTTTCCCCAATCTTTCTTCCTGAATATTGTGCTTCCCTTCTATGTGAGATCCTTGAATTTAGACTCACTCCAGCTCAGAGTAGCTATCGTTACAGTGGAAATTTTCTAACCTCATTCTTCTTAAAGTCTTTCAGTGTCTTCCCATCTGACCCGGGTGATAACATTGCACTGTGCTGTGGCTTTGGGCCACTTGTCCAGTTTTACACTCTATCTCTCCGTGCCCTGCACTCTCTATTCCAATCATGGCAGGTGACTTTCACTCCTCACGATGTGTCCTCCTGTCGCCCTGTGCTTTCGCATGTACCATTCCTCTGCCATGTTGTGGTAAACACGCGTCAGGGCAAACTCCATGGATTCTTTGGCCTCATTCAAGCATCGCAGCAGTGGTGCTTATTCCCTGATTTGACTTCTTCTGTGGAATCTGGACTTCTTTATTAATGCAATGTCGCACTGATTTGGTATCGCCGTGATTGAAGACTGTACAGTGGCCATTGTCCTAGATGCATTCCAAACACTTTGAAACAATGGTGCATTATCCAGGAAGCAAAGTAAGCACTGGCTTCTTTGTGCTTACTTACTAATCTGTAGCAAATCATTTCACATGTTGATAAATGGCCATGTGAAATTTCACTACAGATTAATAAAGTAGTTCAAGTAAGTCCACACTTACTTTGCTCACTAAGTACTTTGTCTCTGTCAGGGACTGCAAATTGGAAAAGAGACTTTGAATCCGTAGGAAGGTGTGTGGGGTTGTGAGAGACAGATGCCACTCACACGTGGAAGAACTTTCGATGTGGTGGAAAATGTGACATTGTTCACTACAGATTAGGAAATGAGTGCAAGTCCGTTTGTAGTCATCTTGCTTGTTGGCTAGTCTATCCCTACTTAGAAGAGCAATTGAAATGGAGTAGGTATTACATATGGCTTGGCTAACTAAAGTCTTACCTTTTTTCTCTGGGCCCATTACTTTAGTCCATATCTGTTTCTCTCTAGCCTAAGAAATGGAAACTGCCTTTCACTAACCATTCTTTGCTCTCTTTACTTAATTTCATATACTATTGCCAGCCATATCGCCTTGACACAGAAATATTACCTTCCCCCTTAAAAAAAAAAGGATCAACAACAAAAATCCATTGGTTCTTTTTCTTTTTCCAAAGGATTAAGCTCTCCCTAGTTAGCATGATGCTGCTGACGATGATATAAATGGGCTGGCGATCATTCAGCACACGTTTCTCGTCTGCGGGGAAGGGACCCTGGCAGTGCAGTGGTGAAGAACTCAGCTGCACCCTGAAAAGTCAGAAGTTCAAACCTACCAGCTGCTGCACAGAAGAAACAGGTGACAGTGTGCTTCTGTCAAGACTACAGCCCAGGCAAGCCCAGGATTCAGTTCTCCTTTGTCATCTAAGGTTGCTAGGAGTCAAAAATTGAGCTGCTGTTGCCCAACAACAGGGGAGCCCCAGGACTTGCCCCCATACAACTCTTAGTATTCACTAAGAGTTGCTGAACTGGAAATGAAATACTTGCAAAGCCCGAGTGCTCACCTGCACCCCACACCAGGCCCCATCTCTTCGATTGCTCCCACATTCCGGAACACCCAATCAGTTTCTCGTGTTCTTTCCCACTCTGCTCATTAGGACACGATGTTCTCTTGATTTCAGATCTCTCCGTGCATCACCTCACACACTTCTGAAGTCGTCCAGGCAAATACGGTCATAAACATTCCGAGGGCTTGCTCGGTGCTCTGTTGGTGCTGGGCATTCTGGGTAATTAGGAGTTCCTGCCCATGCTTTTCTGAACACTAACAGTCCTGAAGAACAGACTGTGATGAGTCACTAATGACTGCACCCTTCCTGGACAAGCAGAGATGCACAGCACTGGCCTCTAGCATTTGCTAACATTTTGGGGCATATTATACATGCCAGATCCTGCTCTATACCCATACTGTGTATAAGCCATTTACTTTCCACAAACCCTTTAGAGGACATTTGTCACTTTACTCTTTTCTCCAATAAAGAGTAATGGTACAATACTTCTAACTTCAATAGAAAAAACGCCCAAATTTTTCTCATTCTCAGACTTTGTACAAAAACCAAAGGTTAAGCCTAATATGTTAGTTGTTAATTTGCATTATTTATTCCTAATGACTGTATTTAGAGCAGTCAAAATTTATATCTCTTAAAACACTGCTTGACTAATGGCTGCATGATTTTTATCAAGTCCCTCTGAGATTTTTATACCCTGTGCAGGGCCCCTGATGATGCATTGAGTTAAGCACTAGGTGGGCAACCATCAAATTGGCTGTTCAAAGCCACCAATTGCTCTCGGGGAGAAAGATGAATCTGGCTATTCCCATAAAGATTTACAGTCTTGACAATCCCTTGAAGAAGTTCTGCCCTTGGCCTCCTCTAGGGTCACCATGAACTGAATTGAACTCCATGATAGTGAATCACGGCACAGGTAGTGTAGTGGTAGCCAGGGTATCGCTGAAGTGCATTAGGACCCTACCAGTACACAAGTAGGCGGGTCCTAAGAAGGCTTTAGAGAACTCCAGCTGACCTCTCACCATGGACCCTCAAACTTTTGTAACTATCAGAGTCCATTTGAGGACCCAGAGCTAAGTAACTGGACCACAGGGATGAAGAGAATCCTACTATAAATTTCCAGTCTATGCATACTTAACCACAGCAATAATATTTCACATTTGTCAGAGACTGCTGTGTACAATATCCACACCCCTAATATCCCATCCTATTCGTCTACCAATTTAGACAGAGAAAACTGTGGCACCAGGAGATTTGGGTCTTCTCCCACCCCACGACACACAGACTGCAGAGGCAGAGTCCCCACCCAACTCTGTGGGTCCCAGGCTCATGCTCCTTCCTAACCATTATATGGACAACTCCCAGGCTGTAACCACAGCTTCCCATTGAAAGGACTAGTTTTAGACGATCTTGCTTACAGCAGGCACTTAAGGTCACAATAATTTATATAATTTTTGTTTAAAGAAACACATGTTTAGACAGTCAGTGCCAGGACCTAAAAGGGTGGAGGGGAGCAGTCTTTCCTCACATTAGCACTGTACTAAGGCCATATGTTGGTAATTTCATCATCTTCCCTCTAGCTCTTGGTAGTGACCCATGCAATCTTGTACCCCAGAGGTCCCAGCCTCTCCCTAAAATCTTTAAGGCTCACCCATTCCCTTGTTCTTGGGTTTTATCTTCCTTGATGTCTCTCTTGCTTCTGTAGTAGCCCCACTTCCTCGTGCATCTTCCTTCTCTCCTGTAGAGCCGTCCTGATAGCTATGAAGGGGCTACTGCTTTGCTATCACAACTCATTTCTCCATCTCTCTCCTCCCCCTCCCCTGTCCTTTCTGCTTTCTTAGCTGCACCTTCTCCATTTTCTTTTGTACCCATGGCTTCACCTGCTTAGAAACACACTTGGCAGTTATGCTATCGTGGCTATCGATGGCAGGTGGAAAATGGTTTCCAGAGACCATCGCTGATTGCGCAAAGATAGTTTAATGATTTGCTGAAAAACATTTTCTATCTGTCATTCTATTTGCCAGAGAAATTCTGATTTTATTTGCCAAGAGATGACACTGATTAATGAACAAAGCGGAGTCTCTTGAGGAGGAAGCATTCTCAGGGTCGGCCCAGAAGGGGGCTCCTTTAGGAGGAGTTCTAGCTACAGTCCATGCACGTTTCTTGAATACGTTTTATTTTTTGGTTGGAAATCAGAACACTTGCATTTAAAATTTTGGCTGAGTGACCCAGCCCAGTAACAAGTATTTGGAAGAACTGGATCCCTTGAGGCTCTGGTGGCCATGCTTCTGGTCTCCCCGTCCCCCAGACCTGAGCTGCGCTGCAGCTATCCAGCCCCACCTCTCACTGGCTGGGTTACAATCAGAAGGAAATAATATGACTGAGATTCTGGGTGTGAAGCAGTTCATGAATGGAACATTCCCCAGGAAACATAACTTCACAATCATAATGTTCAGATCTGGACAGCTGAAAAAAAAGGGGCCCAAAAGAGTGAACCAGGAATTTTGAGGACATGTTTTCCCAGTCCACTCCAGAGGAAGCCAAAGCTCAGAGTTCAAACTTCTTCCACTATCGTAACGGTCCAGATAACAATTCAGAGATCAAGTAAAACTACTTTAGCAGAAAACCGTCAATAGAAAGCATTTGGGGGCAAAAGGAAAGTGATGGCCCAGCTATGCCAGATGACGCAGAGCTTTGAATGCCACGTTGTTCTCCTTTATAGGATGTGGGTGACAGTAACTCCTTTCTGCTGACCTACAGTCTCAAATTCAATTGAAATTTTATTCAAAACATTTGGCATATTTAAGGAGGAAGTTCTTATTTTAATTCAAGGAAAATTATTATTATTATACAAATCTTCGAGCTATGTCGGTCTTATGAAATTAAAACTCTGGTAGAAAGGAAGTCAGTGATATAATCAGCTCTTGGGACACATATCATATAAAAAGTCATGTTTCTAAGTAAAGTCAGTTCCCAAAGAATTCAAGACATAGTGCCAGTCACTGGAGTTTTGGACCTTTTGCTTTTGACCTTTTAACATACTGACCATATGCTTTCAGCAAAATGAATAACAGGTTTGCAAGGAAGGGAGAAAACTGTGCCTTCTTAATTTTTCATGTCTTTTCATGATTATGAAAGATAAGCAGCACATAGTTAAGCTGTCCAGGAGATGAGAGTCTAAGGCTGTTTAAATGTGTTAAATTGGGTTGGGTTGTACCATGATTTCCTTTATTGAGAGAATGTGAAGATTTAAAAAGGATTGCACTGGCATTAAGCTCAGTAACATATAAAAAAGCATACTAACAAAGCAAACAAAAGAAAACAATCATTCATTTTAAGGATGTGAATTTTCTCACATTGAAAGTTACAGGGGCTCGTTAAGAGTTTATGTAGCTTTAATTAGGTCTCTGTGGTGCAAATTTCATTTGTTTACATTCACTCCAATAAGCGACTTAGCCTAATTCTTCATTTACCCCTCATTTGTCTTTGGTCATGAACATGGTAAGATAAAACCAGAACAAAATCACTACCATTGAGTCCATGAGAGCTCTTAGCGACCCTATAGACAGAACAGAACTTCCCCTGCAGGTTTCCCAATCTAACGCTCTGCTCTCTGGGGCTAGAAAGCCTCATCATTCTCTCCTGAGCTGCCATGGTTTCTGTTGACCTTGCAGCATTAACAGCCCAGAGAGTGACCCACGTGGCTGGCCAGGCTCCCGTGGCTCCTTGGAGTTCACTTTCTGATGGGATGAGTAGAGACGGATAGGGATAATCTCATCAAAATAAGACAAACAATAATATAATGTGCAAAGTGGTATGATAGCACCTAAAAAGGCGCAAGTAAATGTGATGGTGTTGCAAACCCTCTGAGAAATCATTTGTGATCTGGGACATTCCAGTTAAAATGTCCTTAAAAGCCTCTTCTTCTTCTTGTTTTTGTATCTGATCTGATGAGCACTGCTTGAATCTACATTAAGTCTTATAATAAATGTTTAAATAGTGGGATTAGAAGGCCAGGAGGGAAGAACACGCTCAACATCTGTGGCAGTTGCATAACCTGGTGCCAACTCGAGACTGTTAAGAGTGAAGGGGTAGAGTTTAGCCTGTCAATCAGGTCGCAGCTTGAGGAACTTTTTGGAGGCGTATGGAGATAAATAGCTTGCTGGAGGCTGGACACACACACTCTCTGCTAGACATTCCTGCTAACAAGCCACACGGAGTTACGTTGATGGAGCCAGAGCCCTGGAGCTAAGGGAGCCACGTGGAGACCCACGCCAGCCCTGGGATCCTGCCACTGCCACTGGATCTACTAGACTTTCCACCCCCTGGCCTGTGATCTTCCTGGACTCAGCATTATTGCATGGCTGTGTGAGTCTCAAAAGGAATTTATGAACTAGCATTGGACATATGGACTAATATCGACTTACTGACTTGATCTGGGCAGCGCTGGGATGTTTCTCAATGTACAATTGCTCTTTTAAATGAAGCTCTTTCTTACACACATATAAGTGTCTATGAATTTGTTACTCTAGTCACCCCAAACCAACACAGCATCTAGAGCTGAAAGTATGGAAGAAAACATCCGGCCTCAAATTCAAGATTAAGAGATTCTACAGTCAAAGTGAGGAGCCCTAGTGGATAGGGGTTACACATTGGGCTACTAACCCCAAGACCCCAAGTTCGAAACCACCAGCTGCTCCTTGGGAAGAAAGTTAAGGGTTTTCTACTCCAGAAGTCTCAGAAACTCACAGGGGCAGTTCTGTCCTGTCCTAAAGGGTCACTATGAGTTCGCATCAACTCAGGTTTCAAATTCTTACAGACCAAATATTGAACTGTATAGGAAGCATTAAAATAAGATTCAAGGAAAATGCAGGCACTGTACCAAAAAGAGTGGTCACCATTCAACCATTTCACAAGGTAGCACATGATCAGAGGCGAGGGACTGAAAGAAATCTGTGTGGCTGAAGACCTTGGAGGAAAGCGAGGCTCTGGAATGTGACAGACTACCGAGTGAAAGGTTCCCACCAGCTGCGGAAGCCCTGGAGGTGTATTACCTTTTGTACAGAAGAAACAGAATAATTTTCAATAGTAGTTTTGGTAGTTTATTGGATCCCAGTGATTGTGATTTTAAATGTTTCCTTAAGCAAATAGTTGGGCTGCTCATTCAGTGTATAGCACTTACTGATTTTGAACTTAGAGCTCCTTTGTGTCTAGTGCCATTTTCCTGTTCGGAACTCTGTTGAATTATATTCTAAAACTGAAAACAAAAAATCTTAAATCCTGAGTTTAAATTTTCTTTCTAATGCTTACCTACAAGGAACACTTTTCTTTTCGATGTTCACGTGGATCCCTCG
>NW_022103906.1:56829403-56871202 GCF_000313985.2 Echinops telfairi | reverse complement strand
AAAAAAAGAATTGTACACGCCCCCAATAAAATGATTCAAAAAAAAAAAAGAAAAGAAAGTCAAGAGCAGAAAATAGTTTTGCTTGCTTGTTGAATGAATCATCATCTGACATAAGACACTTGAGCTTCATCCAAGCTTCTGGGTACCTGGGTGTACTCTTCCCTTTATGACATGGCCCAAATCGAACTGTCTCCCCAGGAAAGCTCTAGATGCGTCTATCTAGTATTAACATGTTTTTGACCTTAACGACTAGTAATGCCAGCCCATACACATTTCTAGACCTACACACGAAGAAGCAAGTTCTTTTAAAAGTTGCTTATCCCCATCGGAGAAACCGGTCAGCGATGACACGTCTGCCTGATGTATTGATGGCACTTGTCTCGGGAGGTCCTCAGACTGTCGAGCGTGATGGCACCGTCGACGAGCAGTGAACTGCTCCTGTCTAGTCTTTTCCCGCTGTTCACCTGTACCCTGAATATTGGGATGATGGAGTGTTCAGACAGCTTTGTCTGGCCTGCAGAAGAGTTAGCTCACTGTTAAGCAGCCAGCCATTGCTTTCCCAAACATTTTAATATCATGTGAGTGTAGGGACATCTCGTGACCTACTGAGACCCGGGATTAAAACGAGTCACTGAGAAAATCGTTGTTAGATGGCATTGAGCTGGTTCCCACTCAAAGTGACCGTGTGCACATCCGAAGGCACCACTGCCGGGCCCTGTGCCGCCGCACAATAGCTGGTGGGTTGGAGCCACCCCTGGATAGGTAGAGGGTGATGCCCCACACAGCAGGGCTGAGCATGTCTCAGAGGAACCATGATTCTGAGCAGTTGAAGGTACAGGGACTTCTACTTCACTGTGCTGATCGTGCACAAGTGCACGCCCCAAGTGCATGCTTGTTTGGTTGTTTTTTGTGTGCACCGTGGTCAGATCATGCAGACGGAGTGCTCTGGAGCCGGTGCCTGCTTTCGCTTGTTTGCATAAGCATTGCAGCTCTTGGTTAGAAGCCTAATTTTGTTATGGTTCTTTGATTTTCTTTGGGATAGTTCTTAGAACCACCTCAAAGTTTCTAAAAGGGACCAAATTGAGCAGAATGTTGGAAGGTCTGGAACTTTTCATTGTTTATACTGTCTTTTCCCCTGCATTCAGCTAAACCAGAGGAAAAATGTACTAGAGAAGAAACTAGTTTAAAAAAAAAGAAGAAAAAGAGAAATTTCTATGTTGACTTGACCAACTTTCCTTTTTAAGACAGGGTTACAATTTGTTGTAAGAAAATACTTTATAAAATTATTAAAAGACCATTTTATTGGGGACTCTTACAGCTCTTATAACAATCCATACGTCCATTGTGTCAAGCTGATTTGTACATATATTGCCATCTTTACAAATCATACTTTTGATATGCAAGTCATACCAACAACTGAGGAAATATCTGAAAGGAAAGTTATAAGAATTGAATGTATAGATTGGATCAGAAAAACAGGGAGGGGGGATTAAAAGTAAGTAACAGTATAAATAAGTAGAAATAACAGGATACAGTTAACATTTTCAAGTCATGTTCTTCATTAAAATACATTTCCTTAAATTTAATATGTACATAAAAACAAATTGGGAAATAGAATGGGGTATTGCTGGGTGCTTCAGTTTGTGTTGTTTGTTTATTAATGTTAGAAAATTCCCTTTGAAAGTCATATGAGATTGACTAGACTCAGGAGATGTGAAAGTTTTCTGTATTTGTGTTCAAATAACGCTTCTTGACGTTTTAGAATTAATGCTAGCTCTGTGCCTCCCTGGCCTGGACAAAGAAGAAATAACCACTGTCTTGGGACCAAAATTCCGACGTGGACATTTTTATGAACTTATTGGCCTACAATGTGGAAGAATTTCCTAATCACTAACTAAGCATAGCTTATTTTTCAGGAATAGTATAGATACAGATATCTTGAAAATGACAATTTAATTCTTTGCAACTACAGTTCTGAATTTAGTAGACATATTCAAAATTAAACTATTAGTTTGAGAAACATTTTGAAAATGATCTGCTAAGCATTCCCGTGTTATAGCTCTTCCCTATAAAGCACAATAGTAGGAGAGGTAGTCATTTTATTTCAGTATTAAACATATTTATATGTGGGGTTTAGGCCTTTAAAATATTACACTATATTTATCCTATAAGCTGTTAAAATTGATGCAAATATACTATGGGTTAAATGATGCTCCCTGAAGTTTAATTACTATACATAATTTAAAATTATCAATAAAATACAGCTATTCTTCAAGATGAATAGAATTCATACAGTGTTAACTATTATTTTGTTTTGGTACGATACACATTAAAATCAGCTGGAAGGCCAAAATAAATCTTCAAAAAATAACATGATATCAAAGAGATGATATTTCTTTTATAAAATAAAATGCTGGAATATAGTAGGAAAGTGTCTAGAAATATAAATGTAAAGTTTTCCTAAATACTTTGTAATTTAAATGAAAAACATCTGGATATCTTAAACTTCCAAATAATTACTGCACTATTAATGTAGAAAATCATGGATAATTAATGACTTTTACTATCCATATGAAAATTTGGCAGACAAGGCTTCATTGAAGTGCTATGTACTTATTTTGATTACAGTACTGTGGCAAATTTTCTATAAAAAAGGCTATTAAAATTTGGCTAATTAAAAAAATACAATCATGCCATCTCACATAGAACAAAGTATGGTAAATCTCTAGAAGCGATGTCCAAACAACGTCTACATCACAAGTGCCACCAACAGGCCACGCTCTCCCTCACCGGCAGAGCGAGTTGAAAGGAAGTATAATTTAGTAGCAATTACCATTCGCCTTTCAGGAGCCCTGCTGGTACAGCAGTTAAGCTTTGGGCGGTGACCCTCAAGCTCTAGAGTTTGAAGCCCCAAAGATGGGGGCTTCCTACTCCCACAAACAGCTGGGGTCCTGGAGACCCCAGAGGGGGCTCACTAGGCTGCCATTGACTCAATGGCAGTGAGTGCGCTTGGTTCCATTTTTGTAGGAAAGGTAACAGAAACCCTGCTACTGTCACCTGTATTTCAATTGCAAGGCTCTTTACATGGCATGACCTTTACTTCCTTCTGGACCTAGCATGAAAAACAATTCTGTAAGGGTAATTTTAGACGTTACCAGCAACTACTCATCCTCCACGTACCCTTCGCTTCAAAATGGTCTGAATTTATAGCACATTTCTAGCAGGGATATTTACTAAACTTATTTTCCTCTCGATTTTATATTAGCTGCAATTAGAATGTAAAACGTCTTCTAGATATTAAATTTTCCAATGTTTTGTTTAAAAAATGGTATAAACATCTTCAAATTTTCCCTCAGAAAATTATGATATGCTATTGAAGATTTGGGTGTTTTTTTTTATCCTGGAAAAGTATTTTTGATGCCGGGGAAATGAACGCCTTGCTTGGTGTTTTTAAATGTTATGAGTTTCTCTGATAAAAAGCAATACCAGGACTTTTATGTTGAGGTCAAGTCCAAGTTTACAATGGCTAGTCAGACCATCGTAAACCCTGTTCACTCTAGTTACCCAGTACACTCTAAGTGGCAAGTTCCAGGAACTGGACAAAATATTCTCCAGTCATCAGCCAAATAACACTCGGGATACCTGTGAGTAGAGACAAATGCAATATGATGCTGGAGACAGAACTACACTCATGTGACCCAGGCATAACTGAAATAAAAGGTGAAGAAGTATCTAGAGAGACAAGCTAACTGGGTACATGAGACTTTCACAGGGTGCATGAGAGTTGTCTGCCTTGGTGGATGAGATTTACAGGAAAGGTCTTTCAAGAGGGGGCTGCATGTGCCTAAGTTTGGTATAGTGTGTTTGAAGAATTACAAAATATTTGATATTGCTACCAGGTGAGTTGGGGTGGCGGTAGCATGAAACAAGGGCTTTCCACATAATCCGATGGAGGTGTAAAGTCTGCAAAGTTGATCACGAGGTCTCTGAATGTGGCTCCTAAATTTACTGAATTAAAAATGATGGAGACCTACGGTGCCATAGTGGATTTAACATGCTAATCTTTCATAGCATATTACCATAAGAGGTTATCAGTGTAGGAAAAGATAACACAGGTGTAAAGCTTGAGCTTCATTCCTTCCGTGGGGTGAGCGCTGGCTGCACGTGGTGCCACCACAGGCAAGAGGAAGGTTGTCACGTGGACCTGGCATGTATTCTACAGCTTGTTCTCCAAAAAGCTCCTCCAAGAAAACTATTTCAAAATCCTGTTTTTCTTTTTGCTGAAGATCTATTTTCACTGTAGTAATTTTAAAACTCATTCTGCAGTGCACAGCTCTGAAGAGAATTACCTTGAAGGGGGACTTTTTCTACATTTCTTACTCCTACATCCGAACCACTTCCTTCACGGGTACTTTTACTTCTAGGATTTGACTCAGAAGGAAGCCTGCGTGGTTAGTTTTCCCTTGAAAGGTAAATATATTAAGTAATGAACAATGGTTTTGTCTCACACAAGGGCTCATCTACACATAGGGATTGTCCTACTTGTACCCGATTCTCCACACCATCAGTGCCTAGGCTGCATCTTCAGATCTTGAATTTTGGTGGCATTTGGGGGTGAGGGGGTGGGGGTGATAGAGGAGGTTCTTTATTTGCGGACCTATGAACACTGACCTATCTGTGAAACAAGAGATGCAAGTTCAGGCATCTCAACATCAAGTACATCATCACACTGAAAAGTATCACACGAATCCCCACATAAAAGCCCTTTTCTCGGAAGCAGATCGCAGGTCCTATTTTATTTATTTCGTGTTTTCGACAAAATAGTTTGCATTAAGTGTTTGCAGCCACCTTCAACATGAACTGACATCTCTGCTTGACCAACAATAGAACTCCCTAAGTTAGGCTGAAACAGAATGCATTCATTAGTCGGTCATTTCTTCACTCACGGTTTCGACGTGACCCATTCCAGTCCACAGCAGCAGCTCTGTTCCTAAGGGACTCTGAGTCACTGAAGCACGAAGGGACACCCCCCACTGCAAGGCCAAGCCTCCGCTATTGTCACACAGAACTTCACAAGAAAGGTCCGCTGTGCATGCGAGGGTGCGTTTGATGAGGTGTGTGTTGTTTGGGGTTGCACTCTTTATCTTGGCAACCTTTCTGCTCGGGAGGGAAATTGTGCAATAAAAGATGTCTAACCGCCACGTACGATCTCTGTGCTTCCACTCCATGTGGAGAGTTCTCTGCCTGTCTTCCCCTGGATTCGGGGCCAGGGGGAGCACAATGGGGGTGTTGTGCCCGGGCCAGGGCAGCCCGCATGATACTCGGGAAAGGAGGTGTGAGCAGCTTCCAAGACCTGCCCTGTTTGCGGTTGCAACCACGCAAACTCAGTCCAACAGCAAGCAGACTGAGACTCTCTCTCGTGTAAGTGCAAATCTGCGGGGAAGGAAATGGCTTGATTGAAATGCATCCATAGGCACATTAAGAGGGTGTGCCTCTTGCAGGCATAATAATAAAAGCTTCACCGGTTACATGGTGCTTGCCTCCCCCCTCGCTCTCTTCATCTATGTCAGAAAGCAGGTCATAAAAGAATCCATTGTTTCCAGGGAGGAAGATTGTTGGTTAAGAACACTGCCCAGATCGACAAGCTGTTAAAACAGAAATATTTATTTAAAACCCCAAGGCGTGTTACTTTTTTTTTTTTTTGCCCCACGAGCTCTAAAAACTAAACTCCCTGAAACAACTCTTGTCTCAGACGCCGTTTTGTGAAAATGCATGTGTGTATGTTTCTGGATAAACCTGGATCACATAATCAATGCAGATTTTTTAAGGTTAAGTTTTGCTCCAAGTTATTTTTAGACTGTGCTTAAAAAAAAAAAAATCACAATGCTTACCTCTGCCACTCCAGTGGGGTGCCCGCGAGGATCCCCCACAGCCGCGCCCTCAGGGTGCCGGCAGATCTGCTAACAGGAAGCAGGTGAGCCCGAGAGCGTCCCCCGCGTCTCCGTCCAATGCCCGGCGCCCAGAACACCTGCTCCTTCAGCACGGCCACGGCCACGGAAGGACGAGTGTTAGCAGAGGCGGCACGCTCCTCTGGGCTCACTGGTTTCCAGGGGAAGCACTTAGGGAGCTGCTGGGATAATGTTGCGGGGAAGCCAGGCTTGCCTTCCCAAGACAAAACCCCTTTCTGCTGCCTGATGGCAGATAGGCAGCGTTATCACCTGCCTTCCTCGTTCTCCGATCTGCAGTCAACACCTGGTCGGAACGGCAGGTTGCACGCGGGCTCGGCTGTCGTGACGGTGGACTACCATGTCCATTGCTCTCCTCTTGGCTCCTTCCTTTTCTTCAAGTGCTTCTTCCAGGATCAAGCTCAGCAGAATATGCCACACTGTTTTCCATAAGTAAAATGGCTGGTCCTCTCGGCATTGCTGCAGACAGCTCATTGGGTTCCACTGGCTTTCCGTCGCCATAGCAACATCCGGCAGACAGCAAGCATGGCTGATCACGTGCGGCGTGGGGACACTGCTTGTGGATTTCTTTTCTTCAAACTCATCCTTTCTTTTAGGAAGGTAGCCTCTGTCTAAATAGTGCTCCTGTTCTAAGTGTCAACAATCAGCGTGAAATGGAAGGAGAGAGGCCCTGTTGGGGTCTATCCAGGTGAATACCACGCAAATCACTGTAGAGACACTAATCAGACTATTGTCAAAGCCCGTTCTACCTCCACTTTGTAGAATGAGTGTGACGGGAATGGGAAATGCAGGCAGTTATGTGCTTTGTTTTTAAATGCTCATCTGGCAGCTACTTAAATGAAGCCAAGTCCGACGCAGCTCTACAGATGGGCAACCTAGTTAACAAAATCACTTAAGGTACCTTAATAAGGTATCACTTACAAATTCACCTGATTCTTTCCATAGGCGTTTTATGGATGGCACGATTCAAAATGCCCTGTCTCTCAGAAGCCCTGGCGGTGAAGCGCCCGGCTGCCGGTGGAGGGTCATCCAGGGGTCTGAGGGAGAAAGATGCTCCAGGCCCAAGCATACGGTCACAGCTTGGGCTGCTTTGTGACAGTTCTACTCTGCCCTACAGAATCTCTATGAGGGTCTTTGAACGCTTTTTACACGTGACACAAATTTAAATTTTCCGATTTCTACTGCGGAAAGTGATTCCTTAACTGAATTATTGGTTTCTTTTTTAGGGAGTCATTCAAAAATACTTAAGAAATGTGAAACCAAATAAAAAATTCTTTTAACTCTTAACATTACTTCCAAAGCAGGAATAGTTTCACTTAGTCAGAAAGTCTGTGTTTTACACTTGAAATTTAACATTTTTTTCTCTTCTTTCTATGGGAGAAAATGGTTCCTTAAGTGAATTATTGGTTGTTTTTCTTTTAGGTCATTCAAAAATCCTTAAGAAATATTAAACCAAATAAAAGTCTTTAAACCTAAACCTTACTTCCAAAGCAGGATTAGTATTACTTAGTCAGATAGCCTGTGTTTTACATTCCTTAAAATTTCCCCTCTTTAAGAAATCTCCGTGATCTCCCATTATCAATTTAAACCCTCCCCCAAACCCCCAGTCTTTCTTTTATTACTGTGCCATCACTCATATTCTGCTTGCAATATGCATTTAGAAGAAACTGTCTTGTTTATTTTTGTGTCTAGCAATGTGTTTGAAATATGTGTGTTCATGCTAAGGCAATAGAGGTGTTTTGTTTGCTAATTGTTGTGGTTGGGGCCATGCCGCCAGTCAGTTTTGACTCACAGAGACCCTATCCCCAGCAGAACAAAACACAGCTAGGTCCTACATTGTCCTCACAATCATTATTATATGTGAACCCATTGTTACAGCCAAGAGGACAATCCATCTCATTGAGGAGCTTTGTGTTTCTTACGGCCTCATTCATTCGCAAGCATGACGTTCTTTTCCAAGGACCGGCCAGTTCTGATAACTTATCCAAAATTTGAGAGAGACAAAGGCTCACCATCGTTGCTTCTCAGGAGCATTCTGGTTGTAGTTCTTCCAGGAGAATTTGTTTCTTCTTCTGGCCCCCGGTGGTACTTTCAGGACTCTTCCCCAATGCCATCAGCCAAACACATTCACCGTTCTCTTGTTTTCCTTCTTCATCGCCCAGCTCTCATATGCAGATGAGCAGATTGAAAGTACTATGACTTGAGTCAGGCGTAACTTAACAATCAAAACGACATCTTTGCTCTCTAATGCTTCAAAGAGGTCTTGCTTAACACTTTTGATTTCCTGACTTCTGCTTCTATGTGCACTGATTGTGGATACAAAGAACATGAGATCCTTGACTACTTCAATCTATTCTCATTTCTCATGATCTTGTCTGTTCAGTTGTGAGGATTTGTGTTTTCTGTACCTGGAGTTGGTGTCCGTACTGAATGACGGCTTTAATCTTTGATCTTCGCTAGTATGTCAACTCCTCTTTGCTTTCAACAAACCAGGTTGCTCTATCTGCATAGTGTAGGTTATTAATGAGTCTTCCTCTAATCCTGGTGTCATGCTATTTTTCAAATGTTGGAGCTATTTGCTTAGCATACAGATAGAATAAGTATGGTGAAAGGATACAACCCTGACCCACAATTGACCTGATTTTAAACCAGTCAGTGTTCCTTTGTTCTATGTGGACAACTACTTGTCGGTCTACATATAGGTTCCCTGTGAGTATAATGAAATGTAGTTGATTCCCCCACTCACTGTAATGTCATGCTTAGTTTGTTATGATCTACATAGTCGAGTGCCTTTGCATATGCAATCAAACACAAGTAAACATCTTTCTGCTACCCTCTGATTTCAACTAGTAGTATTCTACTAGAATTACACGCTGTTTCATGCTTCCTTGCTTTGCAGATGTTTCTACCACTGGAAGAGTTCTCAGATAGCTACATTCCAATCTGCCTCCTTTCTCACTTTTCAACACTTTGCTGAAATAGACCACTTCAGGGGTAACACCCCCCAGCAGAGTTTTAGGGGCCACTGTGCTTCCACTGTGTTGTGATCGGCAGCTTTGGAGCTGGCTCCGGCTCATGATTTCAGGCTGAAACCATTGTGAGCTACAGGCCTTTCATGGGCTGAGGTTCAGTAGATCCTTGCAGAAATAGTCCTTTCTTTGTAGCCCGCCTTAATCTGGAAACCCCACTGACACCTGTTCAGCATCACAACAATTCCCAAGCCTCTCACCGAGATGTGGTAACTGTACATGGGATGCGTGTGTCAGAAATCAGAGCTGCACCACTCCCATGTAAGGCGCAAAACTACCGCTGACCCATCATGCCTGAGCCTGGGATATACAGGCACACCTCTCAGGGTGTTTCAGTTAAGTTCTGGATCACTGCAATTAAAAAAAACAACTAATAAAGTGAGTCATTAAGAGTTGTACGAGACCCCAATAAAATGATTTAAAAAAAGCACATGATTTTTTGTTTGTCTGTTTCCCAGGGCATAGAAGAGTTATGTTGACACTATATACTGTATACTACTAAGTATGTGATAAATAGCGTTGTGAAGATACTCGAAATCTTACAAAAATGACAAACATGTGACACAGAAACATGAAGTGAGCACATGCTGTTGAAAAAACGACGTCAGTTGACCTGCAGGGACACCACAATGTACTATTTGTAAGACACATAACGTCAGCGAACAACAGTGAAGTCCAGCACATAACATGAAGGAACACGATCTCTATTTTACTGTTCCGAAGCTGGCCGTGCTGTGAATTCCACAGCACTCTGCAACTCTCCAAAGGCTGACTTGGCCCATGGCCCACATGACCTCCGTCCTTGAAATACTGTAACACTGCAGGATGTGTTGAATGAAGTCCTAAAACGCTGTGTGAAGAGGAACACACTACATGGTGTAAGAGCTGTGTCTTTCAGTTGCCCTTTCCAATATTAGACATTGGTTGATTAGTATGATTTCAGAAAATTTAAGGAATTTTGATTAAATGCTGCAGATGATTAAAAAAGACACACCATAAAACCACAAACCCTCTAAAGTTCAGTGTGTTCTAAGGCACCTTTTTGTTTTGATTGCGTGCCTATAAATGTCTTTTTTATGCTCACACCTGACTGATTATTTGGCTGGGCGTAAGAACCTGAAGTTAGATTTTCCTTCAGAATTGTGAGAGCCTTCCTTTATTTTGTATCTTCCTGCCCCACTCCCAACACCTGCAAGGAAAAAAACAACAGCTGAAAAACACCCAAATAACTAGGAACCAGGAAGCTAGCAAGAATGGAAACAAATTGCTTTCTCCTTTTTCTCACTTGGTCTTTCATGGCATGACTATGACTTGTTAGCTGACACTCTGGCAGTGGTCTTGTTCTTTGTGTCCCTTCTGGTTTCTTCTCCAACCTTCATCGGTCTCCTCATAACCCTGACTACCCGGGCCATCAGTGTGGCTTGAGCTGTCATCTACCTCAAGCTTTTCCTTTGCCCTTTTGACTTGTGCATGTTTTAAACTTTGCTAAACACAGGTTCCCAAGAGATACACATGACTTGTCTAGCTCATCTTCTAAGCCAAATAAGATATCTCTTCATTTGCTAACAGCTTGGTAGGTAGACTGTGCTTCAGTCAGGAAGCCTGGTGCCACACTAGGTTACGTATTGGACTGTTAATAAAACGTTGGTAGTTCAAATCTACCAGCCATCTGCAAGGGCAAGATGAGGCGGTCTGCTTCGGTACAGATTCACAGGCTCAGAAATCATAGGGAGTGGTTCTGCTCTGACCCCCAGGGTCACTATGAGGGCAACGGGCTTGATTTGGGTTTATTGTGAGTCAGATTCCAAACCCTGGTTGCTTCACCAAGGAAAAGGATACAAGCAGTTTTCTATTTCCAATTTTTCCCATATAAGTACTAACTAAGGGTTTATTGTGGTTTTCCTTTGCATTTCTTTATTGAAAAAAATTTAGACCTCTTCATATTTGGTGATCATTTACGTTGCTGTTTTAATGAATTTTCTATTTATATTCCTTGCCATTTTATGATTTTTAAATCATTGTTGTTGTGATTGTCTCAAATTCTAAACAAAATAATTATTAAAAAGTATTTTTAAGTTTTTAGGCATTAAATATACAATGCAATTTTTACATGATTAATAATTAATAGGATATTCATTGAATATATTAAAGGTGCTCTATTGTCACCATTTGAGTTCTGAGTCTTATTATGAAATATAAATAGATAGAAACGATTGGTTAAACATAAGTATTCTTATTCAGAGATTATTTTTAGTATAAAAATATATACCAGTATCCCATAATGTTAAATATGATTTTCTGAAACTAAACCTAAGGTATAACAAGTTACATCACAAAAATTGTTGACAGCAAAAGCATCTCATGAAAATAAGAAAGTTCTATTTTAAAAGTTAGCAAATATGAAGGAAGCAGAAAGCCTGAAGGAGAATTATTGATGAGAGGCTTTAACAGATCAAACACACGATCCTGAGTTATGGAAGAGAAAATGTCACGAACTGCATTCTGGAGATGGATTGGCTAATTTGAATATGGACTGCATGTTAGCTAATCGGATTGCTTCCATTTTACATTTCTCTAATTGGATTAGTGTGGTGCAGTTTTATAAACATACGTCCCTGTCCTTGTCCTTAGGGACTCCGTCCTGAAGTGCTTGGATACAGAAGGTCATGAGCTCTACAACGTACCTTTAATGGCTTAGCAGGAAAATAACAACGCAGACTAATGGGGATATCGTACAAGTTAGCCCTTCAGATAGAAGCAGCGGTTCTCAACCTGTGGGTCGCGACCCCTTTGGGGGGGTCAAACGACCCTTTCACAGGGGTCGCCTGATTCATAACAGTAGCAAAATGACAGTTATGAAGTAGCAACAAAAATGATGTTATGGTTGGAGGGCACACCAACATAATGAACTGTATGAAAGGGTCACGGCATGAGGAAGGTTGAGAACCACGGGGCTCTGAATATATTAACACTGCTGTTATTGCATGTCACTGAGCCAGTTCCAACTCAGAGTAGCCTCCTAGGCACCATTGGGCTGCTGTCCTTGAGGAAGCAGATCACCAGGTCTTTTCTCTGGGGGCAGCTGGACAGTTTAAATCCCCACCTTTTTCGTTAGCAGTATAGGACTTCACTATTGTGCTGCCAGGGTCCTGTAGACTATGTCAATGCCAACATAAATGCCCATGTGTGGAGAGCGGGGAAGGAAGGGACAGCATGGGAGGGAGGGAGTGCTCGAATGCGGCCAACTGCAAACCATTGACGAACATCCTACATGACGGAGATTTGCGTTCTATTTTACTCTTCTTTTCACTTTGCGGGAAGGTTAAAGTTCCCGCTTTGCCAGATGAAACATTGAAAACAAAAGAAACAAACAAAAACCATGAAATAGGAGAATAAAACACTGTTCTTAGAAGGGACATCGATTTACTGATAGAGACCTGCTTGGGAAAGTTAAAAGCAAAGACTTGAAAAATTATAGGATCACTATTGTGATTATTATTATTATTATCATTAAAAGACTACTCTGGTTACTGTACAGTACTGGGAAGCGTCTGCACTTTGGAGAGAGAAGTTTGCTATTTCCCTGGACTTACCCCTCCCCTGGATCCTGCTCCAAACCATCTATTTATTCCCTGGAATCCATGTGGAAATCACCCTGAATCTGCTTCCTTCAAAGCTGCCAATATCCAGCAAGATCATCATTGCTGGAAGCAGCATGTTCTCTTCCAGGCTTGCCTATATCGGGCTACAGCTTCCCCAGCTGAGTGACATTCTACCAGGGGACTTGGTCCTTGGAGTCACAAGGGAGTGTGCTCTACCATCCAAATTAGAGAAAAGAATTTGGTCATGGTTTGTTAAATGGCATAGTATGGACTGTTACAAAGACTTGACTAACTTTTCTACTCCCTGAAAACAAACAAAACAAAGTAGCTCAAAGGCTGTTCCTAAATACAATATATTTAATTATTTTAGCAATGATATCTCTCTAAAGGAGACCAAAATGGGTATACTGGCGCATACTTGGACAGGATTAGAAAGAAAGTTACCATAGTTCAGGAAGGATAGCAAATGGGACTTATTCCTAAAACCCCACTACCTAAGAAATACAAGCAGGCTCCCAAAAGTTCTGGAAAACTTCCATTATTCTTCAATCCCATTTTCCCATGAATTTTTGAAGGCCCTTCCAATGTGCTAAGAAGCAGACTGACGCCCACAGGCTAGGATTCAAATGCTTTCATCTTCCCTGAGGAAGTGTGGCCCTGATTAGAATCAGAATGGCCGGGGGATTCCGAGGCACCCAAACCTAAAGTAACCCAGCAGAGGGAAGACCAAGTACAGGCATGTGACTGCATGTGGACCAATGAGAAAATGACCATGAAAGAAGCAAACTTCACCAGAGGGCACCGGTAGAATGTGAACATCTGCAATGTAAAACTTAAAACAACAACAGCAGCAGCAACAGAAAACAACTGGATATAAAGACACTGCCTGAGAACCATGGATACCAGATCCATTAGGAATCCGGTATTCCCTCCAGACTAAGGAATAATGAAAAAAATGGACAGATATATGGAATAACCTTTGAGCAGGCCTGAATCCCTTTTGCCTTGACGAGCTGGTAATAAGCTTATTTTAAATATTTCTGGTTTCTGAAGCTCCTGATTTTGCAAATGACTATGATTCCAGCCCTGAGGATGTAGTGGTGATGCATTGGTCTGCCATCTGAAAGGTTGGCAGTTTGAGACCACCAGCTGCTCCACCGGAGAAACGCGGGACTTTCTCTTCCCATAAGGAGCCTACAGGGGGCAGTTTTACCCTGTCCTATAGGGTGACGAAGACCGGGAGTGAGACCTTGCCTTAAACGTGTATAGTATGTGACACTGCTAATGCTGCTGGATTGGGAGGGTTGTGGCGATATTAACAACCAAAGGGGGGAAATGAGCCCGCAGTGAAGCCCTCCACACGCTCCGCTAACCGTCAACACATGGACTTCGCACTTGTCCCCTGCTAAAGACAATCTTGCCTGGTTTCCACTAACCTTTCCCCCCACTCACCCCGCCCGCCCCCCCGGGAGAGTTCTAGGAGAAGCAGAGGAAAGCTTGCATTGGCTTCCCAGTTAGAAAAGTGTGGGAAGAGGGGGAGACTGGTGATCCCCGCTCCGAGGCACGCTGGCCAAGTGTGGCCTTTCCCACCTACCCTTGTTTCCTGTGGAAACAGTGGCTCCTGGGTACTCTCAGGCAAGCGTGCCTCCGTGCCTGCCTCACACAGGGGCAGCTGGGCTCTGCCTTCGCCCATTATTGAATTAGTAACACCATGCATCAGCCTGGGCAAACACAGCTTGGCAGGATGCATTCTAAAACAAATGCTGCTGGTTTCACCTGATCTACCGAAACAAATTATGAGCCACTGGAGTGAAACTTGGCAGCAGCGTCGGAAGACTCTGTAAAAAGAGGCTAACACCTTAGCCCTTAGCAGCCAAATGTGCAAATCCCGGGGACCGAATGTCACAGCCATGCCCTCTTACCCTTCAGGAGCCCGTCTGATCGAATCAGTCAGTGAGGTTCATGCATCAAAATGGCCAAATAATACCAGGAGGCCCACATCATGGAAGACTTAGCGCACTTTGCAAAATAAGCGCCCACTTGCCCTGGGGTTGACTCTGACGTGTGACAACCCCCTGGGCGTCTGTGTAGAACTGTGTTCCCCAGGGTTTTCAGGGCTGACTTTTCAGCAGTAGATGGCCACGACTTCCTTACCAGGCAGCTCTGCATGGAATGAACCCCAGCCCTTTGGTTAGTAGATAAGAAAACCATCGGGACTTCCATTCTCTCTCAGGGGCCTCGTTTCCCCCAATAACCCTTTTCCTGAAACACGGTGGAGAACTTGAGAGACCAGAAGGCCCAGGGGCTGTCAATGGAAGAACACTCCTCACAGGAGGAGCATCATTTCCAGAGCACAGTTTTCCCAAGCAGAAACTCCAGCTGGGGGCAGGAGGGAGGGGCAAGGAAAGCAATGCCCAAAGAAGAGATGGGTGTGGAGAAGAAGATGGAAACAGCGAGAGGGAGAGGCGGCCCAGGAGAAGGTGTAGATAGCTTTCTTGGTGGAGGACAGGGTGGGTCATGGAGGCACGAGTCACCTCTTCTTAAAGGCTTGTGTTAGTCTGGTTTGACTAGAGACATAAATTCATAGGCACTCATGTGTATAAGACAGAGCTTTATATCAAAGAGTACTTGTATATTACAACATCCCAGCCCAGTACAGATCCAGTCTGTAAGTCCGATAATAGCCCATATGTCTGAAATCAGTCTATAAATCCCTCTTCAGACTCACACAACATATGCACTGACTCAGAATGCAGGAAAATCACAGGTCAGCTGGTAGAAAGTCTTGTGGATGAGTGGCGGTAGAAGCATCTCAGTGCTGGTGTGGGTCTCCATGTGGCTTCTCCAGCACCAAGGGCTCTGGCTCCATCAGTGTAGGTCCAAGTGTCTTGTCAACAGAAAGACGAAGCAGAGAGTCTCTCTGTTCCTGGCCTCCAGTGAGCTATTTATCTCCGTGATGCCCCCAAATGAGGCCATCAAGCTGCGACCTGATTGACAGGCTAGACTCCACCCCTTCACAAGTTGACACCAGATTATGTAACTACCACAAGGCTTCTATAGCTGTATTTTGAAAATTATACCACTCAAAGGGAGGACCACAAGGCAACTCTGTCAGGTTATACACATTGTGTGCCTTAAGAGAAAAGCCTAGGGGTCTACTTCTGCCAAAACAGTCCCTGACAACCACAATTCTACTTTGATTCCTATCAGGTCACCATGATTTGGAATCTACTCAATGGCAACTGGCTGAGCTCATTACCAGGCATGTACATACATGTAAGATGAATGAATGAATGAATGAATGAGGATGCTGGGGATACATAGGTCCGTATCTGCCTCCAAAGCTGTCCCTAGATTCAATCCAAGAAACATTTCTTTATCTATACTAACAGTTCAAGAGCCACTAAGCTACCTCTGGCATTCTGAGTGGATGAAAAAGCATTACAGTGATACTCAAGAAGTATATTAGGGGACTGACTGATCAGGCTCTATAGTACATCCCACTGTGGAAGATGTTGAGTGTTTAAAAGTTATTATGTGGAAGGATATATTTCAAAGTGTGTTCCATACTTAAAAAGGGCACGACTACAAACCAGATGAAGAAATCCTGGAAACCCATCCTTTTCACCGAGGTTCACAGAGCACTGTAGCGTTTCAAAAACGTTTCAAAAATGCCAGGAATGAAAATACGTATTACTTGAGTCTCTAACCGACAGTTTCTAAGTTTAATGATCTAAAAGATGCCCATACTATATTTTAAATAGAAAGTATTGACAATAAATCCAACAGTAAACAATATCAAAAGTGTGAGGTAGTACAGGTAGATTTTTATAAATAAAAATGTCAATATAGATTTTTCAAAGAACAATAAAATGTTATCTAGAAATATTAACCGTACTTACTAATGAATGATAGGATTGTGTGTGAATTTTTTGTTTGTTTAATTGTATATTCTTTAATGATTTACCATATTTTTCATAATAAGAAGAGTTATTAAAATAGTAGCAAATTGATTTTACAAAAGGAAAATGATGACTTGAGTTTTGCTGATATGTTTGTGGGATGAAACTTTGATTAATATAAAGAAATTTTCAAAGAAAAAGTGGGAATGTGTTTTATGATGATTTACAATTCATGTTCAGTTTTTATAAAAGAAATTTATAAAAAGAAGAGGGAATAATAGGATTAATTTATACCGCATGCAAAAATATTGTATTTATGAAAGAAAAATTTAAATAAATGAGTCCGATTTTTTAGTCCGTAGAAAATTAGCCAAGTACACAATTTGGAAGATTGAATCTCAGAAATTCACTGGCGCAGTGGTTACACACTAGGCTGAGAACCACAGGTTGGGGTTCAAAAACTACTAGCTGCAGTGACAATCTTGGTAAGTCACAGGGACAGTTCTACCATGTCCTGCAGGGTCACTATGAGTCGGCATCGATTAGATGGCAATAAGTTTGCTTTGACTGAAGAGAAAGCTAACCCTCCCTGCTAGCCAGTCAATTCTGACTCACACAAAGCCCACCCTGGTTTCTCAGGCTACGGCTGGCTCTTCATGGGAGCCGACAGCCTCATCTTCTCCTCAGAGTGACTGGAGGGTTTAACCCTTCAACACTGTGGCTAGCCATCAAATCGGAAGCTTAACATGCTGCGCCACCAAGGCTTCATGTTGAGGAGTGGAAACCTTCTACTTAGCAGGCTACACGCTTACACCGGGTCTGAGGTCAACAGCACCTCTTGCTAACCGGGTGATCTTCAGCAAGTTGTGTAACATTTACTGGCCTCCTAGTTTTCATCCTAAGTCGGTTATAGTTCTCATGATGGTTGAGGACAAAGCTGTTGTGCTCACTGGAAGGTTGAGGCTGCAGACAGCGAGGGCCGCATTCCTCAGCCACACCAAGTCAGCGCATGTGTTGGAGGTGTCACCCAGCTGGCAGTGACTCCCGGCTACCCTCTGTACGCACGTGAGCACGAAGCGGGGCCTTGTCCTGTGCCGCTGCCGCCGTCACTAAAGTAGGTTTGGGCTCATTGTAGCCCCTGTGTGAGTCCACTTTGTGGAGAATCTCCCTCTTTTCAATAGCCCTCTACTTTGAGAAGTATGATGAGTCATTAAGTGAGCGAATTCATAAGAACTGTGTAAAATATGTAACAAGGATGTTCATAAGCATGCTTAATTTTTTTCTCTATCGAATGGACAAGCAGGCTTTCCTGCTGGATTTCGATTAAATCTACCATCATACTACTGACACAACAACAAGAAAAACAACATCAACAGCAACACATCAGACACTTGGAAAGCTACTGCCCAGTCTAAGCCAGCCATGTCACAGCTTTTCACAGAAGAAGCTTCCACAGCAACGAGCTCCACACCATCTCTCTGTCACATCCTCACAGTCTGCTGCCCAGAGATGGTTTTGGAGGTCAGTGGGGTTTTCTCTTCAACTGTTAGATTCTGCGAGGAAATGCATGATTACACCGTATCGTCAAATGAACGCGTGTGTTCTTAATTTATACTTTTCAGGATCTTACACCTTCCTCTAAGTAAATAAAGTGCACTAACAACTGCCAATGACCGAATATAATTATGGCAGCTTCCAAAAGTGCCTAAAATCTCAGAGGCCTAGTACATGGAAATGATCTTTTCTTATTATTTTATTTTATTTTTTTAATGCATTGCACATCATTTGTATATTCAAAGCATAGTGTACTGTATTCAACAGAAAACTACATGCCAGGTACAATTCTCATCTTTTCCTCAGAATAAGTTGCCACGTAGGAACTATTTTATTTGACAGATGAAAAACTGAGGCTCTACATCCTTCTGACTTCCAAAGACACCTGATGACATGATCTTACTTCTATACTAATTTTCTTATTCCTGTGCGCTGTGTGGAGGCACAAGTTCATTAGTCATTTGTGAATGTAGAGAGATCCCTCTTGTTGCTGTGTTTGGATCCGCTTACTGAAAGTCAAGCATAAAGAAATGGTGGTTTTTCTAAAGCTTTCTGACATGTATCTAGGCTAACTCATTTTGGCCATTTGTATTCTTTTAGAATAAAGGTGTTCCATTTCTTCTCTTTTGCTTTGAGGGATGACTGCGCTTAGGACTGCATCGGGAGAGAGAGCACTCTCACAATTCAGATGTTCGATTATTACTACTGGAGATTCAAAGTACTAAGCTGCTTCTCAAGTGAATGAAATCATTTGTTTCCTACTGTTCTTTGTACTAGATCTAAGTCTGCTGCGAGGAAGAGACGAATAGTTTCACTTTTTTCTGAACTGGACTGAACTAGCTCACTCAAGATTTCCTCTGGCTCAAGCCTGTCTTCCCAAAAAACCTCCCACAAAGTGAAATATCCCAGGTCATCACCAGGGAGTCTTTGCAGTTAATTAAGCAAGATGGCCTGCAAGCGTTTAAAGTTCATGGCTTAGCAAGCCAAACAAGAACTTTGTCCAAACAAAATCCAAGTGGGGATTTTAGTCTGTGATATTTAAATCAATACTGCTTTATCAAATGTAGACTCAGATGAAACACTTTTCAATTCATTTTGCCACACCAGAGCATTTACATTAAAACAAAGAATTCTTAAAACTCAGATGCTCTTTGGGGGTAGAGTTTTGTTAAAAATTCTCAACTTCAAGGACTTGGTAGACTTTTATTTTTAACCCAGAGTGACTTATCAGGAACCCTCCCCTGGCTGAACTACATGCACTTTTGACCATTAATACCTGTTATTCAAGTTATACTAGTCTATAATAAGTACAAACGTGGGACAAGCATGGTGTGGGTCAGTATATCATGGAAACAAATCATCCTTAAATTTTTAAAATAATATTTTCTTTCGCTTTATTGGGCACATTATTCTATTTACCAAAAAAAGGGGGGGGATTACATGAGATGATGATTATGGGCAATTTTATTTTAATTTAATTTAATATAATTTAATATAATTCAGAGTATCTAAAATCAGGATTACCATGTAAAAGCAAGACTCTTAATATAGACTACATTTTTCTCTTTTTTAAAACCATATCTCCTTATTCTTGTACCAATACAACTGGATACATTTTAGTTTTTCTCTCTTTCTGAATATTGACATCTGGGTAGGGCTTAAGTGTGTTTTGAGAAATTTTCTCAGCACCAGTAAGATTATTGCCCACAAAAATGAGTATGGGTCAGACCCCAATGGCAAATTGTAGGAAATGGAGAAAACATGAGAAAGGGAGAGGAATTAGTCACTACTCTTATCCCCTTCTCACTCTCTCCACACACATAAAGCAAGAGATGATTTTGAAGAATTGGAAAAACGAATTGAGCATCCCACATACTAAAGTTTAGATCAATGTTTTTTTTCTTAAAATTTGCTCAAAACTTTTCACATGATCATTATTTGAAAATGCAAACACCTGCCAATACTTACAAATGTCTGAAAAAAATAACTCATCAAGAATGTCATATTTCACCCCCTTACAGAAGGGTCATGGGAAGTCACGAGCCAGTCAGGGTACAGTATAGCAACAACGAAACATACAACTTCCCTCTAGTTCTTTAATGCTTCCTCCCCACCCTGCCATCATGATCCCAATTCTACCTTACAAAGCTGGCTAGACCAGAGGATGTACACTGGTACAGATAGGAATTGGAAACACAGGGAATCCAGGATGGATGATCCCCTCAGGACCAATAATGAGAGTAGCAATACCAGGAGGATAAGGGGAAGGTGAGGGAGAAAGTGGGAACCAATCACAAGGATCTACATATGAGGGTGAAGGGAGTTATCAGACAGTGTAAGACATGACAAAATAATAATTTATAAATTATTAAGGCTTCGTGAGGGGTTGGGGAGGGAGGGGGGAAATGAGGAGCTGATACCAAGGGCTCAAGTAGAAAGCAAATGTTTTGAGAATGATGATGGCAATAAATGTACAAATGTGCTTGACACACTGGATGGATGTATGGATTGTGATAAGAGTTGTATGAGCCCCCAATAAAATGATTTAAAAAAATAACGTCGTATGTTATTTTTTCATTGATTGATATTCCAACCACTTTCTCTGTAGGATTCATATTCCTAATTTCTCCTTCTTGAGGGGTATCAACTATGTACTGCTAAGTAGATCAAAGGAGCCCTGGAAGCATAGTGGGCTACATACTGGGCTTCTAACTGCAAGGTCACTGGTTCAAATCCACAACTTGCTCTGCAGGAGAAAAATGAGACTGCTCCTGTAAAGAGTTGCTATGAGTCAGAATTCACTGGATGGGAGTGGGTTGGGTTTTTCCTTCATTTGTTACTTTTAAGTAAAATAAAATAAATTTAATTTTCAGATTTCAGTTTTCAGTTGCAATGACTTTATTGAATTAGACTGAGGAAGGAAATGGGAATTATAATGAATAATTGTGCATTCTATATATTTTCAAATCTGCAACTTCCACCGTAATTTCCTCAAGATCTCCAGCCTTGATAAATGATATAATTTTAAGAGTCGTAACTGTAATTGCATATTATTCTATTATCTTTTTATAGCAGACTTTTTTTTCAAGGTAATTTATATTCTTTCCCTTTTTTCCTTACAGGTTTCCTTATTTCCATGCCATGAGCTAGTGCTATTGACCTACATGTCTCAAATTAAAGACACAGCGACAGTAGAGTACTTTCTATTTCACCATCCAGATGCCCTCCCGCCCAAACTCTGGCAAGACTCCTTCAGCATGAATCCACAGGATGGCCGTATCCAGGTAGGAGATTTCAGACATGCATGGAGTGCTTTGAGACGATGAAGTACATGTGCTGCCATTTTAATCACTCCGTATCTGAATTTGAGTCTGCAAACCCAGAACAGTTAGGGGCGGAAGCAGCTGAGCAAACATGGTCATAAACACTGAAGAATTGGGAGCGTATCAAAAGACTTCCTTTTGATCTATGAAGTGCAACCTAGGCCAACGTGAGAAAGGCAGTGGTTTCTTCAGTTTAAAAGCCCACGTCCAAGGGATCAAGGAAGAAAGAGCTTAGGATAGAGCCTCGCTGCTATGGATGCTATGTTTTGTTTTAAGGAGGAGTTATCTGAGGGGAGTCCCTGGGCAGTGTAAGTGGTTAATATGCTTGGCCGTTCACCAAAAGTCCACCCAGAGGAGCTTCTGAAGAAAGACCTGGTGATCTACTCTTGAACCATGAAAACCGTGCAAAACCCAATCCTACTCAGACCCACGTGGGGTTGCCCTAGCTCAGAACTGACCCCGCAGCACCCAGTGAGAACCTAAATATCTCAGTGGTGCCTTGTTTGATGCAGTAACTCAGTGAATGACTTACCTTTCTCACCATTCCACCTGACTCTTTTCTTATCAAACTGCTTTCGGAACCCCCAAACAAACAAAAACAACCTTGTTAGACTGGGTTTGTGTGGTGTCGGTCAAACCTTTGCTTCCCTTCCCTTGTGGTCTTTCTTGGCTCCAAGAACCATCCTGCTAGGGATGCTCTGCGCTCATCTGTGCGGCTCTGTTGGGCCTCTTGGGTTGCTGTCATTTGGCTCCTTTTGATCTTCAAACCTGAGCTTTAGACCTGCTTCTCCATCCCTCCACCCCGGGAGCTAGTCTCATTTCTCCATTCACTAGGACCTTTCAGATTTTGCTAGAGAAGGCAGCCTTTTTTTATTTCTCAAGTTTTCTCAGCTGTTTCAATTATTTCATCATATGCTCTAAAAGCAACCTAAAATGGGTACCAAGAACTGGAATGATTTATGATAAAAATAAACATTTTCCCTTTTTCTCTTTTGTGGGGGGGCAGCGGGATCGCTATGCTTCTGGGAGACTCCTACTGGAGCAGATTGCTGTGGCCATATGTGGCAGAAGAAGGGCGGGTAGGTGGGTGTGGTTGCCGGCAGATACTCTGTTTCTACAGCAACTTGTAGTCTAAATTCTGTGCTCAAATGAAGCGGCTATTCTGAAGCCTGATTTTTGATATGGTCCTCTCTCTTCTTAAAGGACATCACTCTTGACCTTTTTTTCTTATTATAAAGTCCTTCCCAGTTGGATCTTTCATTATAAAACATTAAGTCATTTCTAGAGATAAAGAAGTAGTAATATAGAAAAGGAATTAAATAGAGCCCAAACCAGGTTAAACAATTTGGCTAAGATTGCGTACTCAGAGAATCCATCATTCCACAGAGATTTGTTGATATTTACAGAGCAAGTATTAGGATAAATGCTATGCCTAGAGTGGCAAACAGATAGGGCCGTACTTTCAGAGGGTTTAAATTCTGTACTAGAACACGTTGCTGCTGTTGTTGTTCGGTGCTACTGAGCCCGCTGTCACCCACAGCGACCCTCTGCACACAGAGAGAAACACTGCATGGCCCTGCGCCGTCCTCACAATTGTTCCTCTGTCTGAGCCCATCGACACAGCCACTGTGTCCATCCACGTCGTCAAGGGCCCGCCTCTTTTTCACCACATCCACTTTACCAAACGTGATGTCCTTCTCCAAGGACTGGTCTCTCCAGAAAGCATGTCCAAAGTAGGTAAGATGAAAGCTTGCGCTCCTTGCCTCTAAGGAGCACTCTGGCCTTACTTCTTCCAACCCAGATTGGTTTGTCCTTTTAGCCGCTCATAGTACTTTGACTATTCTTCTCCAGGGCCACAATTCAAATGCATCGATTCTGTCTTCTTTATTCAATGTTCACATGATGTGCCCATTGGCTCCCAAAGTTCTGGCTTTTTCCAGTCTACTTTGCCCTCATACTGTTTGTACTTCAGACAAAAAAAAAATATTCCCTGAGGGTTGAACTGAGGCAACACTATGAAGTTAGAAAAATTTCAATGCTCTCTTTTCTAAATTGGCATTAATTATAACACCTAACTGTGAGAAGGATTAAATAAAATGACTCCTGTGAAGGGATTTAATACGAAACTGCCAATTGAGTGGATCCTTATTCAGAGAGCCCTTCCGTGGGGTTTCTAAGGCTGTAAGTCTTTACAGGGGCGACCGCTTGCTCCTTCTCCCAGAAAATGCTGGTGGGGTTGAGCCATTAATCTCTAGTAGGTGGTTCAATGCTAACTTGACAGCACCTAGTGGGCTTGGTACACACAGACTGCTTAATAACTGTTAAATATTGGTATCAATATTATTGGTGTTCTTTGGGTACACATGAGGTCAATCCTACAAAAGAGATTTCAGTATATTTGAAACCTGTGCATATTAACTTTTCCAACCACGTCTTGCTAGAGCATGCTCCTTTCCTATTAACACTTTTGTTAGGGAATGGTTCCCAGAAAGGAGGAAGAGTAATCTCATTCAGATTCACTTCCTTATTCACACTTGTTTCTGAAAGTTTGGTGAGGTTTGAGAGTCAATAGTTTCGGTGTAAGCACTTATATGGAAAATCCTCCCTGAATCCACCCTCTCTCCTCACCCTCGCCCCAAGTCAAAATAATGATTTTATTATTTTCTTAAATTTTAAGACTGTACCTTTGATTAAAAACTGCAGAATATAGGTAGCCACAAATCAGTAACTCACCCTGATCAGCTATAATAAAATTATCCTAAAATTACATTGGCAAACTTCACCCTTATCTATCATCACTGATTAAAAAGAAAACAAGTGTCACCTTTTGATTTAGAAGTTAAATATCTAGATTTATGTCAGGTGAGAATTTGATCAATGTAGGCCAGTCACAATATGTTTTAATTCTTTTTTTTTACGTTTTAATTCTTATAAATGAAAGCACCCATCAAGAATAGTTTATGAAATAGAAATATCCATATTCCTAACTACCATTTCTCATGAATTTTACCTTAATCTCAAACTTGAAATAGGTCTGGAGTTAGTCCAGGTGTTGCTTCTTGCCTGGAGATCGACTGCAAGCTAATTTTGGTTGCTGTCTATTTCTGAAAACTTTCCAGTCACAAATAAATTTGTTCAAACTTTACACACATACACATACACGTTCTTCACAGAGGTCTTTAGAAAATATTAACCTACTTTCAAAGCCCAACGTAGGCATCCTTTCTGACAAAATGTAATTCTCTATTATAAATCATTAGACTGAATCAAAATGGAATGTTGCGGTTTAATCATTCTTTCAAACTTGTCTCTAATGCCTTGATAAAATGCTTTCCTTCTTACCATAGCAGAAGTTTTCGGGCTTGATAATTATAAGATATTTACTTTGTGGCTGTCACAGCATTTAAATGACCACTGTACAGGGCTGGAGCATTTTGAGGTATTATAGTCTCTTCATACGTGGGCGTAAAGTGGCTCATTCTAAAGAACAAAGGGAAAGTTACCCGTGGAAAGTGAAGTCACCACCTTATCTTTATCACCCTGTCTGAGTATAACTACCGCTGCACATCATGCCCAAGCAGTGTGAACATGTCTGGTTGGCACGGCTACAGTAGCTGGGCTGATAAGTAACCGATCAGCTTATCCACAGCATTCTTTTCAGGGGACAGTCGCTGTTCCTTTGTTCCCGAAAGTCTACCAATGCTTAAACAATCCAGAAATGGTACTTCCAAGTCACCCAATGGCATGATGCGCACTGCTCCTGGGGTTATCACCTTGTCATACTGCAGCTTCTGTGCTTCCACATTTGCCTAATGAAGTCCTGACCAAAGTAAGAAGGTAGACAATTAAGGCTACTAAGCCAGGCAATTAATAGACAGCTTAAGCATACTTTTAAAATAGAGAGATGTGGAAAGAAATCGTGTGAGTTATATATGCTACCATATGCAACAAAGGGATTATTGATTCTTAAAGTTCTGTGACAGTAGAATAGCACCTCAGAGTTTCAGTGTATCATAAAATGGAGATTATGGTGTCCAATTCCTATGCTTTTGATGGATTTACCCAGGCTTCTTGTCACACATTTAAGTAAAAATTTAATGTTAAAATGCTTATTTTTAATGAATATTTAACTTCAAGTAATCATGATGTCAATTAATTAGAAATAAAATGTTATGACACTCAATAATATAACTATAATGGAAGTGCTTAACCTTCACAGCCACATTTAGAAGGCACATGGTGGCTTAGTGGCATCACGTAAGTAGGCTCCATCTCTCCGACTGGACTGGATGCTTCCTGAATCGCTTTGCTGTGTTCATCATGGCACATGTAATATGTAGCACAGTTCCTGGCACATGATGTATGCTCAACAAAGAGCCCTACAACTAACCAATGCGTACTGTGAATGCAAATGATAGCATGAACATGACAACAAAGAGATTTTCACACTGTTAAATAATTGCTAAATCAGCTGGTGTAAAATGTACTCCATAAGTAAACATAAACTATATATTTAAGTATACCTTATTGGATACACACGTAAACTTACCAGCCTACTTTTAACATGCATTCTTTTCTACTCTATGCTTATGGATCAATATACTGACCTCAAGAAGCTTAGAATCAGGTAGAGAAAAAAATCATATGTATTTTATTCTTAAAACCGTATCAGTGAGATAAGAGCTAAATATATACTACCTCAACCACCTAGACATATGCCACCGTAATCCCCATATGTTCATCGGTTTGTGACACTGTGGTTGTTTATGTATTGCCATGGTATTGGAAGCTATTCCATTGGAATTTCAAATACCAGTAAGGTCGCTCTTAATGGACAGCTCTTAGTGGAGCTTTGTAGCTAAAGCAGGGTAGAAAGAAAGGTCTGAAGATTTGCTTCCAAAAACTCATCAATGAACACCTGTGAATCACAGCAGACCATTTGTTTGCTCTTCTGGCCCTCCACGGTAGGTACTTGCATTGTTCTTAAAACGCACCAATTCTCCTGTGCTCCTCCTCTCTCTTGTCTAACGGGCACCTGCTCAAGAGGAGGTTCAAACTATCCCGGTGTGGGCCAGGCCCGCCTTAATCCTCAGAGGGGCGCCTTGGTTCTTTAACACTTTGAAAGAGGTCTTATGGATCAGATTTGCCTAATGAAATACATTACTTGATTTCTTGATTGCCTGCATGAGTGTTGATTGTGGAGCCAAACGCAATAAAATCTTAGAGAACTGCAATCTTGTCATTTCTCATGATGTTGCCTACAGGTCTAGTTATAGAGATTTCTCTCCATCTTACTCCTGCTGTAGTTTCTGCTTTGAAAAGTAATTATATTACTAGGGTCCTAATCAGGGAAGAATTAAGGTCAATTTCAAGAAAAGATCAGATGCTATACAGAGAAAAAAATGCATTTAGGATTATGAAGATAAATATATTATAGAATTGTCTCATTATAAGTTACTAAATACTATTTAAATAATAATAATAATACATAGGGAATATTTATTAAGTGCCCTCACTAAGTGATCAGAAGTCACTAATTTATTTATTTATTATTATTATTTTTAAACCGTTTTATTAGGGGCTCATATAACTCTTATCGCAATCCATACATATATCAATTGTGAAAGCACATTTGTACATTCATTGCCCTCATCATTCTCAGAACATTTCCTCTCCACCTAAGCCCCTGGCATTGGTGCCTCATTCCCCCCTCCCTCCCCGCTCCCTCCTCCCTTATAAACCCTTGATAATTTATAAATTATTATTTTGTCATATCTTGCCCTGTCCGATGTCTCCCTTCACCTACTTTTCTGTTGTCCGTCCCCCAGGGAGGAGGTCACATGTAGATCCATGTAATCGGTTCCCCCTTTCCAACCCACTCTCCCTCTACGCTCCCAGTATCACCACTCACACCACTGGTCCTGTAAGGATCATCCACCCTGGATCCCTGCGTTTCCAGTTCCTATCTGTACCAGTGTACATCCTCTGGTCTAGTCAGACTTGCAAGGTAGAATTTGGATCATGATAATGGGAGGCGGAGGAAGCATTTAAGAACTAGAGGAAAGTTGTAGTTTTCATCATTGCTACATTGCACCCTGACTGGTTCATCTCCTTCCTGAGCCCCCTCTGCAAGGGGATCTCCAGTGGCCTACAAATGGGCTTTGGGTCTCCACTCCGCACTACCTCCCTCATTCGCTATGGTAAGATTTTTTGTTCTGATGATGCTTGATGCCTGATCCCTTCAACACCTCGTGATCACGCAGGCTGGTGTGTTTCTTCCATGTGGGCTTTGTTGTTTCTAAGCTAGATGGCCGCTTGTTTACCTTCAAGCCTTTAAGACCTCAGATGCTATATCTTTTGATAGCCGGCACCATCAGCTTTCTTCATCACATTTGCTTATTCACCCGCTTTGTCTTCAGCGGTTGTGTTGGGAAAGTGAGCATCATAGAATGCCAATTTAAGAGAAGAAAGTATTCTTGTGTTGAGGGAGTACTTGAGTGGAGGCCCAATGTCCCAGAAGTCACTCATTTAATTTTCACAATGGACCTCTGAGAAAGGCAAGAACTTATTCCCATTTTACAATGAGGATACTGACCCTCAGAGAGGCACATAAAATGTTGAGGTTGCACAACTACTGAGTGTGTATGTGTGTGTGTGTGTGTGTGTGTAGAGCACGCATATATCACTGGGTTCAAACCAAGGTGATATATCTGAAAGGTCTGGCACATATAACTCCCAAATTGTATTTCAAAAACACCTTTGATTATTCAAGTTATTCTAGAACCAAATGCAATCTTGAATTTGAATATGTAAAAACACTAGAGAAAGAAGCAGTTATGTACACAGTCGGAGCTGAAGAAGATGAATTTTTGCTGACAAGTGGTTCTGTGACGTAAGGAAAATCTCTCAGGATATCTTGACTTCTGAGTTTTCAGTTTACAAAACTCATTCACTGCTTTTGAGTTCATTCTAACTCATAGTGACAGAGTAGAACTGCCCCTGTGGATTTCTGAGACAAAAGCTTCCCTGGAGGGAAGTAGACAAGCTCATCTTTCTCCTGTGGAGTAGTTTAGAACAGCTGACCTTGTGGTGACAAAGATGCCCCCCAAAAGATCAGTTGTAATCAACTAAATTCCAACTAGATATCTAAGCCCTTCTAATTCTAAGACTGCAAAATGTCTATGATCACACAACACTTGGTATAATATCCACACTTTATCAATAAAATCATTTTAATGTGAAGATTTCCCTCTGTTCTACTTCTGTTCTGACACCAGCCTCACAGACAACATTTCTTCCACGCTCTCATGCACCCAGAGCAAGGTCAGACCTCATGTACACAGTCCTCACGGCTGCCACAAGCTTGGAGTCTCCACGACACCTTCGCTTCTTCCCTGCGAGAGTTGGAGATTTCGCACTATCCCCTCATCGGGAAGAGAAAGGTGCTTATTTCTTGCTGTATGCTCAGGGCTCCTTTGGAACCCCCTCCTGCGCACTGACCTTTGAGGGCCATGATTCACCAGACTGCTAGGATGCATGAAAATATTATTTTTGTGCTACAGTGCGATTACAGGAAAAGGGATCTGGATGAGGTGACACAGAGTACAGGGAGTCCTAGAAAGCTCTCAGCTTGATGTCTCCATGTTCCAAACGGAGCACAGCAACCTGCCCACGTGCACTGAGCTCCGTCACCAGCCAGAAAGCCCTGAAGCATCAGTGTCCAGAGCCTTTGTTTGGTTGCTGTTATATGCCACTGAAGCTTTACATAAATCAAATCATTGAGCTGATTTGGACTCATTTGTATTACAGAATGGAGCAAAACTGCCCCATAGGATTACCTAGGCTGTAAATCTTTAGGCAAGTACTCAGTCTCTATACCACCAGGGCTCACTGAGAAGCTTTTACTAGGATGTAATTCTTTAGACATAATTTATTGAACCATACTCCCACTGGCCTGGAAGACATCATCTGGTAGTCTTTTTGACTAAGAGGCATCTTATTAGAAGTATCCATATGTGTAGTAAAACTTCTCAATGAAGGGAATTGCAAGGTTTAAGAAATTATTGTTCAGGAACCAAGGATAAAGATGAAATTCTTTGGATAAAGTTAATATGACCCCAACAATCCATTTATCATCTTCAACAAATGAATTTTGGTTATCATCTATCTAATCTATAATTTTTGTAAAAATATTGTACTATCATCTTGAACTCAAATTATAACTCCTATCTATGTGTAATAACTCAGAGTCATTCATCTATGTGTAATACCTTAGAGTCATTCATGATAGACAATGTTGAACTTTTAAAGTATTTTTATCTTTACATATGCAAGTAACAAAATTACATACACCTAAATTATTTTGTTCATATTACACATGCTCTAAAAACTATTAAATTTACATGTATTTAAAAATTTTGCCTATAATAAATTCATTCACTATTTGTGCCCAGATAAAGCATGTAATATTGCACATGGATCAAAATATTTCTGGGATGTTGTAATGAAATTTACTTCTGGGCCAAGCCTTGCAGGCATAGAGGGAGATTTGAACCTGAAATGTATTTTAGAACCTGTTGATTTTTAGGCTACAGTGTTTTATAGGCCAAACCAAACTCACTCCCATCAAATTGATTCTGATTCATAGTGCCCCTATACAGCTGAAGCCTGTAACCCTTTATCTAAGTAGAATGTGTCATCCATCTCCTGAGGAGTGGCTGGTAGTTTTGAACTGCAGACTTTGCAATTAGCAGTCCAACACATAACTACTCTGCCACCAGGGCTCAAAAATAGGAAAGTTATTAGTTTTACAATTTTTATATTTAGAGAAAATTATTTTTCTTAAGCATTTCTGAGACCTCAGAAGAGACTCCAAGTTTAAGAAAAGTTCAAAAACTTTTCTTAAACTTAAATCATCACTTAAATACAGTGATGTTGGAAGAAAATATACCATATATGTTTATTTCTTCACTGAAGTGGCTTTCATTATAATTAAATAGATTGACGTAAACTTAAAAACATAGGCCCTAAAATAACTGATAACACTATTGCAGTCAGATTGCTGTGTTCCAATTGAGATATTTATTTGGAAAAGAAGAGGCATTTCTATGTGGTTAATCAGCAAAAAGTATTAAGAAATAGAGTTCTCAACATGAAGAAGCACTAAAGAAGTAAATGATCTAAGTTATTCCCAAACTAGACAGACAATTCTCCAAATATGTAGGGTTTTTAAAAATGAAACCATTAATAGAAAGTTTAAAAAATAATTATTTTTATTCTATTTCTGGTGCTGCTTAGGCAAATCTACCTTCTTCAACTTGAAGTGTTTTGCCCCCAGCCCCAAATTTGGAGATGATTTCTGATAGTTTCCACTTATAGAAGTCTAGCAGTTTATGTCAAATATGAAGAAATTTAAGATCTTTACCAACTTCTATAGACTAAAATTGGTCAAACATGCAATCAAGATCCATTTATAATTTCTGGTGACTGGAATGAGGAACATTGGACAAAAGAGGGATCGGCAGTTGGAAAATAAGGCTTTGGTGATAGAAATGACCAATATAATCCTTTGAGATTTATTGGGATATTTCTTTGGTAAAGAAGATAAATTTCTCTGTGGTTGATCAACATAAAGTATTAAGAAGCAGAATTTCTAAACATGATGCCCTAAAGAAGTAAACATAGTGGACTTTTTTTAAGGTTAGCAATGTGTTCACTGGAAATGTCCCTTTTCAACAACATACATGGCTAATACATATGTGGACATCACCAGATTGAAGACACAAGGGTCAAACTGACTGCATATGTAGAAAGGAAATGGGTATGTTCTCAGTATCATCAGTCAGAGATAGACCAGGGGCCGACTTCCAAACGACCATCAGTTGCTCATCAATATTTAAGTTAAAGCTAAAGAAAATTAAAATACATCTAGAAGAGCCCAAGTACAACTCTGAGTAAATTTCATCTGACTATGGAGACCACCTGAAAAATAGATTTGATACATTGAACACTCAAGACTGAAGACCAGACATGATGTGGGTTGATATCAAGGGCATAATACAGGGGGCTTCAAAAAAGTTATCGGAAAATAGAATGAAAAGATAATAGACTATTTCCATGAAGGTTTTGAAACCCTCTGTATATGAAGATACCAGGAAGGTCATTAAGAAGACAAGAATAAAACAGCAAAAACCTCCACACATGGTCTTCAATGAAGACTAGTAACTAAAGCAAATAAAAGAAAGGATGAAGCAAAAGAAGCAAACAAAAGCTTCACTGGGCATCATGGAGGACAACATGAAGCATTAGAACGAGGTGTGCCAACAACCTGGAGTTAGAAAACCAAAAGGGAAGAATATGCTGGCATTTTTGAAATTGCAAGAACTGAATAAGAATTCAGGCCTGGAGTTTAAATATTACAGGATTCCACGGGCAAAATATATACAATGCAGGAAGCATGAAAAGAAACTGGAAGAAACACAGGCACCATACCAAAAAGACTTGGGTAGTCAAGCATTTCAGGAGGTAGAGCATGATCAAGAACTGATGGTGCTGAAAGATGTTCAAGCTGCATTGAAAGCAGTGCTGGAAAACCAGGTTCTAGAACATAAAGAAAAAACAACCTTCACAACGGGACCAATAAGCAACACTATCATAAATGGAGAAACGCCTGAATTTGTCAAAGATTTCTTTTTCCCTAGATCCACAGTCTATACCCATGGAAGCAGCAGTCATAAAATTCAATGATGCATTTCATTAGGCAAATGTACTGCAAAAGGCCTCTTTTAATTTAAAAAGGAAAGATGTCACTTAGAGATGTAAGGAGCTCTTGACTCAAGTCATGGTATTCTCTCTCTCTCTCTCTCTCTCTCTCTCTCTCTATATATATATATATATATATATATATATATATGAAAAATGGACCACAAATAAGGAAGAACAAAAAAGAATTGATGCATTGAATGTTGGTGTTGGCCAAGAATATTGAATCTACCACTAGGTGTCAAACTGCAGCTCATATAGTCTGGATATGTTATCCAAACAAACAAACAAACCCACCACCTTGGCGGCAAGGCTGACTCATAGCGAACCTCTGTGGGTTTCTGAGACTGTAACTGGGTATGGGAGTAAAAAGTTCAGTCTTTCTCCCAAGGAGCTGCTGATGGCTTCGAACTGCAGACCATGCAGATCGCAGCCCAATGCATAACAACTGCAGCACAAGGGCTCCTTGAATATGTTATCAGAGATACCAATCCTTAAGAGTTTGGTGGTTTGTTAATAAGTGCTATTGAGTAGGTTCCAACTCATAGTGACCCTATGTTTCATAGAACAAAACATTGCCGGGTCCTCCGCTACACTCACAAGGATTCTCTTATTTTAAACTCATTGCTCCAACCACTGGGTCAATCCATCTTGTCGAAAGTCTCCCTCCCTTTCGCTGTCCCTCTACTCTCCCAAGCATGGTGTCTTTCTCCAGGTATTGGTCTCTCCTGATAGCATGCCCCAAGTAGGTGAGATGAAGTCTCACCGTCTTTGCCTCTAAGGGGAATTAGGGTTACATTTCTTCCAAGACAGACTTATTGGTTCTTTTGACACTCCCTGGTACTTTCAACGTTCTTCACCAGCAGCATAATTCATGAATTCTTCTTTAGTCTTCCTTATTTAATGTCCAATTTTCACATGCAACTGAGGAAACTGAAAATGCCATGGCTTGGGTCAGGTGCACCTTAGTCCTCAAATGAACATTCTTGCTTTTCAACACTTTAAACAGGTCTTGTGCAGCAGATTCACAATGGAATGCATCTGTGGGTCTCTTGATTGCTGCTTCCATGAACATTGATAGAAAGGGGAAAAGAGGAAGACCCTTGATGAGATAATTTGACACAGTGGCTACAGAAATGGACTCAAACATAAAAAAAAAAATTATTCCAAGATTGTCCCAAGACTGGGCAGTGTTGCATCCCATTGTACACAGACTCAACAGCACCATACAACAACAGCAAGGTGTCTGTACTATCCCTACTAAAATTCTACACCTTGCTTTATGATGTTTCCCGTTTGACACTAATTCTAAAACTAAGCCTCTACATCAGCAGGTCTCAACCAGTGGGCCACAACCCCTTTGGGCATCGAACAGCCCTTTCACAGGGGTTGCCTGTGAATTCATAACAGTAGCAACATTACAGCTATGAAGTAGCAATGAAAATAATTTTATGGTTGGAGGGTCACCACAACTGTATGAAAGGGTCGCAACATGAGGAAGGTTGAGAACCACTGCTCTAAATTGAATTGCTGCTGTTCTTAGTTGATCTCAAGTTGACTCTGGTTTGTGGGACCCCATGTATACACAGCTGAACTGTTTCATAGGGTTTTCCAGACTGTGATCTACAAGTGATTTTTCTAAGGGCATCGTGGACATTGTTTTTTGGTGGTGATTTTATTTTTGATGATATATTAGAAGTGGGTAGGTTGGCAGGCTGGGTTGTTAGTATTTAAACACACCATTCTTTCCTTCTGTGATCTACTTCATATTGAAGATGAGGAGACCTGGTTGCACAGTGGTGAAGCACCTGTCTTCTGACCTAAAGGTTGGAAGTTTGAACTCACCGGTTGCCCTGTGAGAAAAAGATATGACACTCTGCTTCCATCAACATTACAGCCTTGTACACCTTATGGAGCACGTCTACTCTGCCTTATAGCGGTGCTTGGAGTTGGAATCAATTTGACAGATGAGAATGTGTGTGTGTGTGTGTGTGTGTGTTGTGCTGAGCCCTAAAACCTTATTTTCCTCCCTCACTTGCCAGCGGGATCCTATGCAGGATTCTCCCATGAGAGGTCTGCACGGTATAAAAAAGGACAGCCATTATTGTTTCAGCAATAGTGAGTGGGTGCCTGGTTGTTGGCAGATGGCAGATGGGACATTTTGCCAGCAGCTCTGAGTCATCTCCCAAGCAGCATGTCTTTCAGTGTTGTCAACAGCTGAGGTCCTTGGTGAGGCTTCCCATGATTCCTGTCATTTCTTCTCCTAAACACCAGCAGTGACCTTGCTCCCTTTGCTTCTTTAGAGAGTCTAGTGGATTCTATAATTCTAGAATGACTACAAGAAAAAGAAAAAACTTTAAAACTTTATAATGACCACAGGGTCCAGCCTTACAGCTGAATGGGTCCTAAAGAGTAGTGTTGTAATTGAAAAGAAAAATTAAAGTAACATCAGAAAAGGCATGCAGAGGCTCACGTCTTCCATGGAGTCAGAGAGCTTAGGTATTCTCTGATAGGCTTATATAATCACTGGACATGCAACTCACGTCATACACGTACATAACAGGAAGGGTGTATACTAGAGGCAAACACATAATAGGAAGGCACATACTTAATAAGGTGGGTGGGTCTGGAGTTGAGGTGTCAGCTTAACCTTGGTCGTCCCTGACCTGACTTGACCTTAGGAGTCCCTGAGTTCTTCTCCAGTGGAACAATCTATGATCCTTATCAGAAGAGAGTGGGTTGTACTAAGGGGGGCGGGGCAGACAGTAAAGTCTGATTTCTCTAGATGTCAGACAACCTTCAGGCAGATAACCTTCAAGTGTATAGGAAGGAACCATGTGCTTGCTTATAAGAAGCATCATAAGAGTAGCACTATTATGAGGGGAGATTGTGGGGAATGAATAACTTTTAGTTAGGAGAATGTGGCTGAGATTCATCTCCAATTCATGAGCATGAAAGCTTTGCGCCAGAGTCTGCCTCCCAGACTCTTAATCATGAGCATAGAGAATTTGTCTGCATACACTCTCTTCCCGGTTCTCAGTTTTCTGAAAATGGCAAATGTTAGCATGGATGTAGAACAACAGAAAGTCTCAATCATTGTTAGTGGGAATGTACAATAGCATGTGCACTTTGAAAGGCAGATTGGTCACTTCTTAAAAAGTTAAGCAAACATTCACCATGCAATCCTGCAATCCCAGTCATACTCTAAGCCCTATGCTCAGGGATCTATGCCGAAGCCGGGGAAGCAGTACCACAAACAGATGCTTGCACAGCCCAGCAAGGCCAGAAGTTGAGGAAAAAGATGAAGTAGTCGACTCCTATAGCGATTTACGGTCTTGAAAACCCCCATGGGCAGTTCTACTCTATCCTATAGAGTTGCTATGAATCAAAATCAACTCAATGGCAGTGGGCTTGGTTTTGCTTATAGATATAATGGAACAGTACTCAGTCACAAAGAGAAATATAGTCCCAATCCATGTTACAACCTGGACGAACCTTGGAAAGACTACACCGGATGAAATTAGTCAGTTACAAAGGGACAAATATTATCCTCCCACTCAAGACAAAATAACTAGGATAAACACGTGTCTCCAGAACAAAGTTTGCTCGTGGTGACCAAGGGTGAGTGGGAAAAAGGAGAACTCTCCTTAGAGGACAATAAGCTTCTGCTAAGGATGATGAGAAATTTTGGAAACCAAGAATAATAATAGTTGAACATATAATGTCACTGAATTTTATACGTTAAGCATGCTGAAATGCAAACAATTTGTTGCATCCATATTACCAGACAAGCGCCAACAAACATGTACACACAAACGCCTCTATATGATTGTTTACACTGGCTTTATTCAAAAACCACTAAAACCTAGAAACAAACCCATATCCAGCAGCCAGGGAATGGATCGACGAATTCTGGAACATGCATGTGATTGACAACTGATCTGCAACAAAGAGGAAGAACCACTCAGCTGCATCTCATAATCTTGACACTGAGTGAAAGAAGCCACTCACAGAGGCTGCGCAGTGCATGCTTCTGTTTATATGACAGTCGGCAACAGGCAAAGATCTAGGGACAAAAAAAAGCTGTCCTCTGTTTCCATGGGAGGAGGAGGAAATGGAGCACAAAGGGGCACAGGGGACCTTGGAGAATGTCTCCCTCTTGAACGGTAGGAAGTACAAGAGTACAGGCCGTTCTCAAAAACTCACAGAATTGCACATGCAGAGGGGGTGCATTTTTTATGTTTGTAAATTTTTGTTATGTCCGAATAAAAAAAAAGATTAAAAATACCAACTGGTAAAGGTCACTGGAATAGCATCGGCAACTCGGGGAACAATGTCATTGGTAGAGGTCGCCGTCAGTTGGAGGTCACAAGGAACAGGGTCCACTTATTTCAGGGGCCGGATGGCAGACGCTCCTGCAGTGCCGCGCCTCTGCTGAGAGAGGCGGTGATGGAGTTAAAGCGCCTTGGTTCTTTTCCTGTAGCGTGTCACCGAAAGCCAGGAAATTTGGGGGTGTGGGGAAGGAGGTGGGGAGGGTAACGAAAGGATGATTCAGAATCCCCAGGGCGTTTTGTGCTTGGAAAATTATATTTACAGTATTTGATTTGGAGAAAGCTACTTGTCAAATTTAAAACAAAGGGAAATAAAACTTGACAAAACCCTTTTGTTGAATGGAGACTTTGTGTCAGCTTCCTGAGGATTCTTAGGGAATTGGGAATGCCAATTGAGGCGTCATTTTTATATCAAAAGGAGTCCTTAGCGGAAATGAGAGAAATCAGTCCCCTGAACTTAGAAGCAGCTTTTGCTTAATAATAGCTTCGATATTGGCAATATTTTAATTCCTCTGGTAGCCTCTTCTTTGAGCTTTAATTAACAAGAAGCTAAGGGAAATGAATCTAACTGTGTTATTTCTACCCACTGTGTGCACAGTGACGTAAGACGCTCTCATTGGGGTCAGAGGAAATGGTCCGATTTGGTTTCCCTTTGAAAACACCTTCAGTATCTTTTGGATGGGTTCACCCGGTTCTCACTCTGCTCAGCGTGGAGGTGCCCGCGGAGTGCCGACATGCTGGTGCCATGACATGAACCTGAGCCAGCGCGTCACAGCGAGCAATTATAGCTCAGAACCCATTCTCACAGGGTCTGGATTCCCCGTGTTGGCGGCATCCAGACACATTTTCCCACCTCCTCCCCTTCTCGCCGCCACTGCAGCGAGTCCAAGCCAGATCCTGCAGGATGAGTAATTGACATATGGCATGTGTGAAATTCCCCTCCACCCTGTCACCCTTCCCAGAGCTGCTGTGGACAGAATGTGACAGACTCCATGGAGGAGTTCTCTGTCCAGAACAATACCCTTTACCTGCTAGGGCCTTGGAGTATTTCAACTGCTGAAGTGTCAGACTCACATCTAAATCGACTTATCCATCAGGTAGAACTTGGCTTAATAGACAATGTCTACCACTTAAAAAATACACATATCTTTAACAGAATGGCAATCATTTTTCAACCATGATTTGTAATGGGGAGAAAGATGAGGCTTTCCATTCCGGTAAAGATTTACAGCCTCAGAAAACCCACAAGGGTAGTTGTGTTATGTCCAGTATGAGCCGGAATTGACTTGCTAGTGGTGAGTGAGTAAGTGAGCCTTCTTAAAGAGCAATCAATCTGACTTTCATATTAGAGCTGGCTGGCTTTTTAACATTTCACACACTACTCACATTCACACTGGATCTCAGGACAGATCTAGTCTACATTATCCAGAATGTAAAGAAGTCCAGCACTGGTCCTAAAATCAAATTGGGGGGCAGGTCCAGAAGATTTGTTGACCCACTTGAGACCTCCTGGCTTATCCCTAGGAGGTACACAGGGGTATGTTAAAAGTGTGGAAATAAAATCATAGAAAGCATTATTAGGCAAAATATCAAAAGGAAGCTCTTATCATCATACCCTCCATCTAGGACTATATGCTTCTGAGGGCAAAGTTTCCTTCTCTCTGCCTTGCATGTATCTAGCCCAGCACTTCCTCTTAGAAGCTATCTTTTTGATTGGACCATTTTTTTAAGGCTCCCTAAGGAGACGAAGACAAGTGTATAACTGGAATAAGTTGCCTGCAGCTATCCACTGATCACTGAAACACGGCCAACCACTTTTCCCTGGAATACACGTGTGCATGGATGGACTAGAATCCCACTGGCAAAGTATTTTGACCATTCCTCATCCTTTAAGTTCTAGCCTCGGATCTGTGCAAATCACATGAAACAATGGGAAGGAGCCAGAGAAGATGAAGTAGGTATTTTTTTCCACAAAGGCTCAGGATCCAGATCGTACATGTAATGGTTTTCTTGGTGACTCGGGGTCTTCAGGGCCTTGGAGGGGGGTCCTGTGCCATGGGGGTGTCAGTCAACTTGTAAGAGTCCCTAGATGCCTTTACTAATCAAACTAGACCACAGAACAAAAAGGCACCGGGGTGATTTTCATCTCACGCTGTGTGACTGTGACCCACTGTCACACATTCTCCTTTAGCAACTTTCTCTTAATGACAATAAGATCTGTAACTCTGGACTTTTGAAACCAGGACATCAGCCTAAGGTTGAAGATAAATTTAAATGAACACACATTTTTGAGAAGTAGACTTTAAATAAAACATGAATGAGAAAAGTTGTCACAGAAATGAAGATTTCCATGATTCTGAATAAGGCCCAAGTTCTCAATGTCCTTCATATGAGGAAATCCCTTATTTGACCAGGCCAAAGACTTCGAGTCTCTCCCTTGATTAACCAGTGGCCCTTCAGTCTGTTCTGACTCGTGAAGTCCCGTGTGCGTCAGAGTAGATCTGTGCTCCATTGAGTTTTCAATGGTTGATTTGTTTTAAAGTACTTTGCCAACCCTTTCTTCTGGACTCGAGCCTCCAAGCTCTCTGTTAGCTCCCAACAATGTGCACCACCCAGAGACAACTCGCCCGATCCTGTGTCTCCTGAGCCACTTCATTCCTTGAGCGTGATGACACACCGCCATCACTTTCACTAGAAACCCTCAGATGAACAAGAGTTGGATCACACATCTCTGTTTCAGAGAAGCAAATAAGAATGGTTTTATAGATGTTTGACTGCTGGAAAAAGACTTGGGGTTCATTTTTTTTATAACAGCCATCAATCAGGAGAGAGATATTTGAACCACTTCTCGTCTAGCTGACCTTTAGTCCAATGACGACGGCTGGCCCAAGACTCTATCAGCGAGACGGAGCTGTTCCTTCCTCCTGAGGGTCTGTAATGGCCCTGACGTCTTGGCGCCCTCTTGCTGACTCTGCTGCCATTCCTGAGAGCCAGCAGCATGCGCTGGAGCCACTGGCGCGTCACCAAGTCCATTGTAAACTCTGAGTGAGGTTTTTCAACGTAGGCCACTGCATTTTGAAGCAGGGATGTTCCTTAATGGGAAAAGCTGTTTTCCATTGTTGTCTAATTGACTGGCAATTCAAGAATTCAAAGGAACAGTCCGCATGGAGGGCTCACACTGATTGGATTGCCACCCTACCTCCCTCCCTCCACTGTATTTATGTAGTGTTGTTGTCATCGAGAGTCCGAGAGTATTCCCATGATAGCACTAGTCAGCTCGGAGAGGGCAGTGCTTCACTCATAGGTTCTGAAATCCCTGCCCCAAATGAAGCCCTCCCCTGTGACTGCGATTATTCTTTCAGTGGTAACCTTTGAAGCTTTGCCCCCCCTTGTAGAGTCAGACAGTAGCCTAGAATGTCATGCTCTCCCAGGGTGGGCAGGGGGTTTTGCCTATAAAAAGGGAAAATTAGAAGCCCATTATTTCAATTCCGGTGAATGTGTGTGAACTCTAAAAGGTCTCGTTCCATCTGGTACTCTTCACAGGAGACTGGAAGAAGACAGGCCAAAACCACTGCATTTCTATGGAGACCACAAAGGAACTAAGAAGCAGCTCTAGGCTGCCAGAAGACAGGCATATGGTTGTTAAAATTACACAAACAACTGGGGTGGAGAAGACAATCGGCTTGACATGGCATTAGGGTTTCTACATTGCTTTTTGATCCACACCCACCCTAGCAAGGGCTGAAATCCCAGGAGCCTCTAATTCTCCAGAATTGTGTAGATACTGATTTAGATGTGGTCTCTGGCTCATTGGGAAATGGTGTGCTCTTATGGCATAAATGCAGCTCCAAGGAGGGCTTCATCTGAAGATGCCAGGAAGTCTCCTTCTCATCGGCCTCTCTGGCCTGAACCCCCACTTCCTATTAAAGTGTGGAGGAGAACCCAGCATGGCATTCGTGTGGGTGCACAGTTGGTCATGGCCAAGTTAGGAAAAACCAGGGTGTTGGATTGGTTCAAACTAGTTCAGTTGCTCCTGACAAAGCAAAATCAGAACTGACTCAAATTTTAAAGCCCAGAAGAGGAAAAATCATGGGTCGAAGCACTGGAATAGGAGTCTAGGAAGAGGCACGGCGAGCCTCTTCGGGAACCTGGTGTAGGAGAATGGATGGTTGCCAGGCCTGTGATGAGCAACCTATATTCAAAGTACCACTGTTGGCCACCATGTTTGAGCAGGGTACCATTTTTTTCTGAGTGTATCCGTTAAGAGATTTACCATACATCATACATGCTGCCCTTGGTTACTACGATGGAGATTACATTTTTAGCAGGGCATCCATCCCTAAATGAAAAGTGTTCTGTTGTTCTAATCCTCCTGGTTTGCCCACATTTTACACATTTAGGGGTGTTCCAGAAGAACTGATGAGCAGCCTGGGGGAAATCACTCACCTCCTGAGCCATCTGCTTGCCATGGGTTTGCAAAGCAATCTTCAGAGAGACTGAGATGGTAAAAGAAGGTTAAACTTCGCATCTCCTGGCTTGTCCCCAACATGTAGGGTCTTATAACTTCACAAAAGTTTCATTAGAGGGAAAGAGAATAGTTTCTCTATGGTGTCAGAGAAAACCCAAGCAGATGACAAGGCACAGCGCTTGGATATCCTGGCATCTTTTATAAGACTTTTATCCCAAATGATAGTTCTGCCTTGTTCATCAAATCAAGAATGACATGCTTTTAATTCCTAGGTGATGTTGAAGACCCACCTTCTCTCCACCTTTGAGTTACAACAGTAAATCTGACCAACCACTTGTGCTGGAATCCACTGAGCTCTGCATCTCATATACTTGATAGGATGATAAGAGGCTTGCTGGCATTGCGGTTATGACTTGGGCTGCTTACCACCAGGCCAGCAGTTCAATACCACCAGTGGCTCCACAGGCGAAAGATGAGGCTTTCTACTTCTGTGTAGAGTCACAGCCTCAGAAATCCACAGGGACGGTTCTACCCTGTTCCAAAGGGTCACTGTGCGTCAGAACCGACTCCAAGGCTCTGAGTGAGAAAAATACAAGCTTCATCTGGTGAGGTCAGGGGATGCTTGGAGGATCTGTCAAAACGGTTCAGAGCGAGAAATAGGAGCAGCTGTTCTTTTTGGTATTTTGCCTATCATGTGGATGTGATTATGCTCAGAAAGCCTGCGCTTTTCAGTAATGAAGAAATCCATCTTAAGCTACCACTAATGCCTGGGCTTGGATTTACAATGTTATCTGCAAAGAGAGTTTTTCTTAAGCATTTTCTTTTCCCCAGTCCATTAATAAAATATCATAGTAGCAAAAAAA
>NW_022103906.1:56820435-56828818 GCF_000313985.2 Echinops telfairi | reverse complement strand
AATTTGTTATTTCTGTTAAATTACCCAGGCAATCAGTTAGAACAATAAGATATGAGCTATCCTAGTCTGGCAAACTAACAAACAAGTGGTGCCTTCTGCTCCTGTCAAGTCGATTCCGACTCACAGTGACCTAAAAATTTTGGGGCGAGCGGCCCCATCCAGTTTCCACATCTGTAATCTCTGTGGAAGCATATTGCCTCAACTCTCCTTCTCAGGAGAACTGGCAGGTTTGAACGGTCCACCTTTTGATTAACAATGGATCTCTTCGCCACTGCGCCACCAGCGTCCAGGTTTAGTGGAGCTGTCAGACTAAGGGTGGCCTGGAAAGGAAGGCCTGGCAGTCTGAAAAAAATGGTCAGTGAAAGCTCGCATAGAGCAGAGACGCTTTGTCTGGTTAGCGATGGGTGGAAGAGGAGCGCCTCAAATCAGAAACCACTCAAAACACAGCTGGGAAGGAACTGCTTAATCAAAGTTAAGTAGATCTTAATGATGTGGATGGAAAACAACTTTCAGAACCTGCATTTCCTGATGTAGCAGGACACAAAGTGAGACGAAACAGCTAAAAATACTCATTGATAATTGGGATGGGGGCACCAAATATGAATGTAGCGAATTTGGAAGTTGTAAAAAATGAAAGGATATCAGTGAGCTCATAGACTTACAGGGAAACCAGCCCACATGACTGTGTTAGGGCCGAGTTGTCTAGCGAAACAAATGCAGTGACATTCATCTATGTATAAGGAAGTCATTATATCAAGAAATCCTTATATCAAGATGACTTCGGGAAAGTGTCTCTGTGACTCTGGTGTACCACTTATGTATCATCCGCAACCCCGAGGACATGGGAATCATGCTTCACCTGGGCTTCATAAATAAATCATTTCTATTACCACAACCATCTTGGGAGCAAGTATAATAAGACTTTATGGACGAAGAAACTGAAGTGAAGCAATAAAATCCCATTTTATTCCCAAAGTTTTATCAGACAAACGGCATGCATGTCCTTTACCGAGTAGACAACGTCTATCTAGGAAGTATGTACACCTGGTATCATCAGAAGCGTGATCGTGGCTTTTAAAAAAATTTGTTTAGTTCATATAAAGAAATCTTGCCACACCCCAAATATGAGCGAGGTAGTAGAGTTGGGCTAGCTATATGAATGGTGACAAATTAAGGCACGTGAACAAGTCTAACAATTCTGTACTTCTGGATATAAAAAGGCTAACATGGAAAGCATAGATTAAGGAGCCCTGTGGCACAGTGGTGAAAGGATGGGTTGCTAATGGAAAGGTCAGCGGTTGAAATCCCTAGCTTGTCTGTAGGAGAAAGATGAGGCTTTTTACTCCCCCAAAGAGTTACCCTCCTGGAAACCCCAAAGGGGCGGTTCTACCCTGTCTTCTAGGGTCACGACGAGGGGGATCGGCACAATGGCAGTGAGTGGGGTTTCTTTCCTGTTAACGAGGTGCTGATTCCTGTCAGGTTTCTGAAGGAAATATGCGGAACTTACTTTTTTTTATGTGAGGTATGAAATTAGGGGAAGAATTTTTATCTGTAGATGTTCTCAAACCCTCTAGCTATATGGATCTGTATCTATATCTCTATCATATATATGTAGATATCTTGTCTGAGTTGGCATTGACTTGACGGCAATGAGTGGCGGATTACTGCCTACCGATCTCTCAATCTAGCATCATGTAAGAAATCAGATACGAAGCCCTGAGACGGGAAGCGGGCAGCGGGTGTCAGTGTGGTGGGGGGCCCTGGCGCTGGCGTCTGGGAAGCCTGAATGAGGTCTGAGGAGGAAACGGAAGGAAAAGCTTCGCATTTTTTAAAGTGAAGGCATCAGTATGGGGTGTTCGGTTTGTGCCTGGCCCGCAGGCAAGCCTTTCTCCGTCACCCCGTGGAAAGGAGTATGTGGAAAACCTATTCCAATGTTACGCTTAGGTTACGTGTGAGAATCAACTAGCTCTGCTGCAGAGGCTTCTCTCAGAAAACATCTCTCTGTGGCTGAACTCAAACATTCAAAAGACATACACTCTTTAAACAGAACATCACAGTGAGGCATGTAAGGCCATGTGTTTCCCAAGTACCAGCCATCGGCTGCTGTGCACGGAAAGGGCAGAAGGGCAGAAGGAGGCATCGCAAGGAAAGAGCGCTGGCGGGCTTTGCCAGGGTGCCCAAGCACCCATTTGTTGGTTAGCACATGCGTGGGGGGAAGGGGGTGTTCTGGAGGAAGACACTCACAGAGAACATGCACATGGCTAAAGGGTTTCCTGTTTTTAAACTCAGCTGCAAAACAAGTTGGTCCTGTTTAAAATGAAGTCTCCTTGATTCTAGATCATTCAGGGAGGCACTTTGAGTTTTCTTCACCTTCTCTGTCATTTTCACCGTGAGTCAGCTTTGAGTCGACGGCAGTGAGTTGGTTTGGGGTTTGGGTTTTGTGCTGATATTTCTTTGGGGATGCGGGTTGGGTACCACTGGTACAGTGGGTTCAGGGCTGGGTAGCAGCCTCGCAGGCAGCAGGGACGTGCCCTGGGAATAGGAGTTTGGAGCTAAGAGATTCTAGTTTTGGGCTGACTCTCCTGATGAGACATACAACTAGAAATTCTGGCAACCAGGGAAGGGCCCAGCAAGAAAAAGGATGGAAACTGCTTTTTCGAATGCAGCAGGGATGAGGAAGCGAGGTGTTTCCCGAGAAAGGATTTGATAACCTGCCTGAAACCGCATCCGTCTGTGTACGCTGATGAAACATCTCTGTATTTTTAAAAATTAATTTCACTTGCATGAGCGGGATTCAGATACTTAAAATGAGACAACATTTATATGAAGACACCCCAAAGGCTGTAAATACTTCATACATTTGACATCATCACACATTTAAGTGATGACGTCAAACCCCAATCTATTAGGCATTGGACTTTTGTGGAAACCTGCAGAAATCATTTTCTTCTCAAATGAACTGCTTTCTTTGACTTGACAGTCACCTTTCCCACATCAGACACTCTCACAGCTTACCCAGGATGTTGGACCTTTTTGGTTTTGGGTTAACAGCCCTCTCCTTCTCTCTCTGAAGACCTAAAACTTGCAAAGGGCCTGTTTAGAGATGTGTAGACGGTACATCTAATTTTCAGCTGTGTGTGATGTAAAGACTTTGGATAGAGAGACACGAAAGCTCATTTATTCTGGGGCCATTTCTGTGTTTGTATCTACTAAGGCGTGTTTATGATGTGCACCCCCGAAAAGCAGAAAGTAAACACAAGCACTGGACACAGAGAACACGCGACGCTATTAGCAACTTGAAATCTCGAGAGGGAAATGTCATTTCATTAGGAGGCTGTTTGGCTGCTCACCAAGGGCTTTTCATTTCCTTAAGCACATTGATCTGGGAGCCACATTCTGTCGAGAGAAACCATTCATGAAAGCACTTTCTAAGGCATTCTCTCTCTCTCTCTCTCTCATATATCTAAACATTGAAGGCTCACCAGAAATAAAAACTGCTTATGTGTTTCCTTTAGTTGTTAGTATTCACACCAAAATGTTGACCGTCTTCCTGATGATCCGCCATCCCAGACCCTTCTGAAGATGTTAGATGTTGTAGTTTACGTGGTGGACACCTGTGAAGCACTAGAGACCATTTTCTTTTCGCCGTCTGCAGTGAACTATGGTGGGTTGTCAGAAGATGACAAGGCAGTGCACCTGTTGTTCAGTGGAATAAATCACTGTGTTGAAATGAAATAATGAAATGAAATGGGTGTATTGTGATTCTTGGTACTAAACGAAAATCAAACTCACTGCCACGGGGTCGCTTCTGACTCACAGTGACCCGATAGGACAGGGTAGAACTACCCCCGTGGGCTTCTCTAAGACTGTAATTCGCCACGGGAGTGGCAAGTCTCATCTTTCTCCAGTCTTAGCTTTCAATCAACATTAGTCAAACTTTTTTTCCCTAGATTACAGCAATAGATTTTCCACTCAAAATAAATTGTTTATTAAAATATGTAGTTCAAACAAATAAACCACTAGGGTACCATTCTCGACATTTCCTGAATTCCTTTCTGCTACTCAGCCCAATGGCCAATTTAAAGCATGCTTCTAAGCTCGACCGTTCCTCTTTTGGAACATAAAGCAGCATTGTGTAGGCTCATGGCGGATCTGGCTGGGTTCCAGTTCTGTTTCCTCTAGTTATGTGGCCAAGATCAGTTACAATTCATTGAGTTTAGCTTCCTTAGTAGGTAGACCCCTGGTCACTGAGGCGACTGACTCATAGTGACCCCATAGGAGAGGGAACTTGCCCAGCATTTTAAGGTGATTATCTTTACAGATGCCGATTGCCGTATCTTTCTTCCATGCACTGGCTGTAGGTTTGAACTGCCAGCTTTTCAGTTAGCAGCTGAGGATTTATCTACCACTAGGGCTCCTTCCTTAATAGTTTTATTATCCAATAATATCTTCTAACTTCCTTTCAAAGTCATCCTACTATGAAGTTATATAACTATAAATACTATATTAACTCTATAAAATACATTATACATAATAAACATATACTATTAAATAATATAAATTATACAGTCAATTCCAACTTAGGACCGGTAGTTGTTCTTAGGACCAGGCAGAACCGGGCAGTAGCGTTTCAGTGGCAGTCACCCTTCTCAGAGCAGGCGACCACATCTTTCTCCATGGACCAGCAGTTGAAGACGGACTACAGGGCATAGTCCAAGGGTTCCGCCAGTCTCTATCTGACCAGTAAGCCTCCTGTCTTTTAAGGTAGGGGCCTTTTTTTTTTTTTGAAATAAACTTGTTCATCAATAAAGACACCAAGTTCACCTCAGTTTTACTTTGCCTTCCTCCACCTTCCCACTTTTTTCCCCTTCTTTTTGGCCATTCAGACCAATATTTAGATTGGAGGGATAAGGAGGCTTTTACATTTTTAAAGAAGTACACACTCTATCTTTACACAGCCCATCTCAAAAACTGAGAACCTCAGCAGCAATACCCTGTGGGGCCCTCCATCTGTGTGGTGCTCTTTCTCCCCCATCCCATCCTCCAGCCCTCCCTCCTCAATATGCGCCCCTCCCCTTCTCTTGTTCCCTTCCCTGTTCCTGGGCTCCTTGTAGTCATCAAAGTCTTGTTTTTTTGGTGGAAAATCCATGGGTTTTTTTTTTTTTTTTGCTTTGTTTTCCCTCATAATAATGGTGTTATTAAATGTTTACCTTTGTAAGTTTGATTAAATTTGCTAAGCATAATTATCTATAGTTTTGTCCATGTCTTGTGGTGTTTAAGGGAGTTGTCATTGTTTTTTATTGATGCATAATATTTCATTGTGTGGCTAGACCAGAGTTTGTTTATCCGTTCCGCTACAACGGGTTTCTGGTTGGTTCTATGTTTTAGCTATTATGGAAACTGCTGCAATGAATACAGCCACGCACACGTCTGATTGTGTTGTAGTCTCGATTTCTTTAGGGCACATGCCCAGTAGAGAGCTTGCTGGATCGCAAGGTACATGGATTTGCATTTGTTTAAGGAAGTGCCATACGTATTTTCATTTTCATGTAATATTTCATAGTGATTGTACAACTCTACAGTCCAATCAGCAATGCCAGCTCTAATACTTACAATTTTCTGTTTTATTCAATTTGCTAAAAGTGTTGGTGTCTCGTGGCTGTTTTAATTTGAATTTCTCTCATTGTTAATTAACTCAAGACCATTTCTTCACATGGCTGTTGGCCCCTGGATGCCATTTTTGGTAACTTTTCATATTTTGTGTCCATTTTTTTATTGGGCTATTCATGTTTATCTTTTTAGGATGTAGTTTTCCATAGACTTTCTATAGATAAGGAAATTAGCTCTTTATCTAATGTATTATTACTGATTTCCACACCACCACTCCCAAACTGTGGGTTCTTTGTTAACTGTTTTGATGAACTACTTTGATGTACTTAAATGTCATATTTTACTAGGTTCCAGTTCTTTATTTTATCTTCTAGAGTATGGGTACTTTTATTATGTTCAGTAGTATGTTTATGGCTCGCACTACGGCCAAGTTGGTCCCTATTTTTTGTTGATGGTCTTTATAATGGTTTGGTTTGTATTTGGGTGTTTGATGCATTTTGAGTTTGTATCTGTACAAGGTGTGAGGTAAGGATTTTGTTTCATTCTTTTGTAGGTGAAGATTCAGTTTTTCCAGCATTGTTTGTTGAAAAGGCTATCTCTTCCCCATTTTATGTATTTCAGGTGTTTTTCAGTATTTGGTTGTATTTCTGGGTCCTCAATTCTAATCCATTGGTCACCATATCTATCATTTTGCCAGTACCACGCTGCTCTGATTACCATGGCTTCAAAATAGGTTTTAAAGTCTGGGAGTGAAAGACCTCCTGCTTGCTTTCATTTTTTTTAATAGTATTTGGTTTATCCTGGGTTTCCTTCATTTCTATATAAAGTGGGTTAATTTTTCCATTTCTTTGAAAAGCTGTAGTGAAATTTGGATTGCAAATACATCGAATTTGTAAAGTATTTTTGGTAATCTTGACATTTTCACAATGTGTAGTCTGTCTATCCAGGAACATGGCAGCTTGTTCCATTTGTGTGTGTCTTTTGATTTCTTGTAGGAGTGCTTTTTAGTTTTCCTTGTGTTTCTTTTGCTTCTCTCATAATAATTTATTCCTAAGTATTTTACCTTTTATGTAGTTATTGTAAATGGTACTGTTCTTTTAATATCTTTCTTGATATCATCATCTTTAATATACAAAAATACAACTGATTTCTCTATGTTGATTTTATAGCCTGCTAACACTGCCAAAATTTGCAATTAATTTGAGCAATTGTTAAATCGAATCTTTGTTTTTTCTATATATAAGGTTATATAATCTGAAAATAAAGATTTTTATTTTTCTGTGCTTATGTGGATACCTTTAATATCTTTTTGATGCCTGACAGTTCTAGCAGAAACTTCCAGGGCTATAATAAATAAAAGTGATGGCAAAGGGTAACTTTGTTTGGTTTCCATTCAAAGAGGGAATATTTTCCATTTCTCTCCACTAAGAGAGATGCAGGTCATTGGTTTTACATATATGGCTTTTATTATGTTAAAAAATGTAAGTCAGGTATTCTTTTAAGGCACCTTATATTCACAGGTCTGAGACATAATGAGTGACCCATCCGATAGGTGATGAGTAAACGGAGTATATAGTGCAGGAATGATAACTTGAAACAGGAAAGGATGGGGACAGTGAGCATTAGCTTCACGAGCTGGGGTCTATTTTTTCCAAAGACTACAGGTGCCTGGATTTTAAAAATACTGTAAATTATGCAGAGTGAGGAATGGTAGATAGACATGACACCAAGCCTTTCAAATTTTAATCATATGCTAAAGATTCTCCTGTCATGTAGTTTGGATTAATTCTTCTTGTTTAACTTTAGAAGCTTCTTAAAGGTATCCCATCAGTTAAAGGTCACTGATAATTTGGTAAGTGACTGCTGGATCCAGAAAACTTTCCATTGGGTCTGGAGAGAGATGTGCATGGAAAATATAATGAACCAGTGACGGTTGAGAAAAACAAGAGGAAGAAGTTTCATTAATTAATTCTGCAAGCATAATATTTCTCCCTACAAAATCTAAGCACTGAACTTGGCGCTGAACGAGTAAGGTTCACATAGTTTCTTCTCTGACTTAGAGAACTTGCATTCCTGGGAGTGAGAAGAAGGAGCAAGAAAAATGAAGCAAACTAATAAATAATGATTCCAGGTAGTGAGGCGTGCTGTGAGACGTGCCAGGTGGTAAGAGGATTACCGAGGAGTGGGTTTGGTTTAACTGGTTAGGAAAGTCTGCTGGCATTCCTACTGAGACCTCAATGAACAGAAAGGCCATGAGGACATGTGGGAGAATGTTCTGGGCAAATGAAATGTGTGACAGTCCCTGAGACCTGAACAATTTCAGAGTCCTTGAAAAACAAAGAGGAGGCTAGTGTGGCAGATAACGGAGACGAGGGGAAAGGGATTCATATAGTGAGGTTGGAAAATTGGAGAGAAGGCTGATCACACAGCATCATGAAGAGGAATTTGGGTCTCATTATCAAAGCATTTCAATTAAAGGAGATGTGATTTTTATTTTGCAAACAACAGTTGGCCTGATGCATTCAGGGTTGTTCTGTTTGTAAAAGTAGTGGGGAACACAAGGAATAGAAGATCCAGACAGGGTGAAGTATAGCACCAATGAAACATACAACTCTTCTCTAGTTCTTTAATGCTCCCTATCCCCCAACTATCATGATCCCAATTCTACCTTACCAATCCCACTAGACCAGAGCATGTACACTGTACAGAAAAGAGCTTAGAACACAGGGAATCCAGGACAGATAAACCCCTCAGAACCAATAATGAGAGTAGC
>NW_022103906.1:56817841-56820335 GCF_000313985.2 Echinops telfairi | reverse complement strand
GTGCTACTGCCTACAATTATTAGAATTAGTCACATGTCAGATTTCTTATCTTGCAAATTCCTTAAATTCATTTATCATCTTCTCTCTTGTTGTGGATAAAGCCTGCAATAAACTACAGGGCAGTGTGGTGACCTCTAAGTGGAAACCAAGTCCATAGGGAATGTGATGGGAAGATGCACAGAGATAGAAAATATGTATCGCTTCCAAAGAGAAAAATTTTTTGCATTTTTACTAGCCTTTCCTATGCTAATGATTTTTAATTAAGGGGTACCATTTATATGGCACTGATATTTCCTCCCATTTTGGTGTTTTGTGCCACATTTACAACAGTAGGCTCTCCCTTCAATTTTCCACTGTGAAATACTGCATAAAAAGCAGAGGCCGTCTCTACAGGTACATAGATTATCATTTACACCGAAACAGCTAAGCACTTCACATGCTGTCCATCCTATTGATGCTGTGCCACAAGATAAGGGAAAGCATGCAATGGCTCACTCTTGTGCTATAGTTAACTCCTCTATCAATAAGCAGATGCCTTTTCAAGTTTTAAAAAGTATGCCATTGTAATTATCAACTGGAGAGAATGAGGTCATTGTTCTCATAGTACTATAAAAAGCCAAAGTATAACTGAAGGGTGAAAACAGATTTCAAAAAAACCCAAAAACCCGACAGCACTGATGTAATCAACAAAAATAGTTTTAAGGCAAAGAATCATATTGAATTTTTCCCGTAAGTCGCCCTTGGATTCAAAGATTCCAAATCCCAATGGAAGCAGTCTCCTAGAAATTAAGATTAGAACTTGGCTCCATCACGCTGTGCTTACCACTTGGTCAGGCTTTTACATGTTAACTTGCAAACCTCTTCAACAGAAGAGTACGGGATACATGGTTGAAATTTGAGTTCCCTTGCCATTTGAAAGGAGGGGGCCAGTGGTTAAGTGCTCCCTTGCTAATGGAAAGGTCTGTGATTTGATTCCATCAGCTGCTTCACTGGTAAAAGGTGTGGCCGTGTGCTTCTGTCAAGGCCCATAGAAGTAGAAAGAAACTATTTTGAGAATAATGATGGCAATAAATGTACAAATATGCTTGACACATGGATGGATGGATGGATTATGATAAGACCTGTAAGAATCCCCAATAAAATGATTAAAAAAAAAGAATTCTTAAAAAAATAGTAGTAGGGGAACAATGGCAAGCAGGGCATTGAAGATGATAGCTCGGATGCAACACAATGGTGGCGTGGGCCCAGGGGATGTAGCAGGGGAAGAAAATGACAATCCAATGGTTAATTGGGTACAGTGTGCTGAGAAGGCAGTAGTGATGATGGAACTTAAATAGAAAACAAAGTTGGGGGGGGTAGTTTAAGTGTGCTTGTTGTAACTTGACAATGACAATGCAGTAGGATTTGGGCAGTGACTTTTGACTAGGCCTAGAGGGACCAGTTTGTACAGCGTCTTGTAGGTCACATAACATGGTTTAACTTACTGGAAAACACTATGAAGAATGGCCCGACAGGTTTAAACAGAAGAGCATGGTTGCCTTTAGAAAGGTCCCTTTGTGGAAAGGGTAGAAAGTGAAGTGGAGAGACATCAGATGGGAGTCAGGGCCCATTGCAGAGGGCAAGTTTTTCTGAGGTCACTCTTTCCTAGACAGAAGGTTCACGAATATCCCCACGAGGATAAGATCATTGTGTGTCTTAGAACCTAAGTACTGTACTTATGAGTAGCACTGCCTTCCCTTACTAAACTCTAAGCTCAGTGAGGAGAGAGGTTGTGTGTGATTCCTGGTATAACAAAGTTCAAACTCTCACACAAAATGTGCAAGAAGTACACCTTTCTTACATGAGTGTTCCGTATTACAGAGTCTAGAGTTCGGGATCTCTGCCTCTTTCCTTTTCCCCTAGAAGATGGGACACATCGCTTTTTTCTTTCTCATGCACACTGGCCACCTCCCCCGGTGATTCAGTGTGTACAGAATAACTCCTAGGAAGGTGAAATTTATCTTTTGTGCCTGTCCCCCTTCCTTTTCAGGGTCTCAGACTCAGGCAGCTCCACCTGCTCAGGAGGTGGGTGTCCCCTCTAGTCACCCTGTCCGCCTTGTCAGAGCAGATGCGGGAGCTGCATGCCAGTGTGAGGCGGGGCTCCTACTGGAGAAGGGCAAAATGGTGAAAATCTCACCAATAGCTTAGATTGTGTGCTATTCTAATGTGTTCAGTGCTGATTAGGTGAAACATGACGTCCCTCCACATGACATCTGCAATTTTGCAAAAGGAGAAGCATGGTATTAACACATTTTACATGGACACTGGGCTAGATTAGCAATGATGGGTTCTGTCTCCTTTCAGTGCTGTGTATCATCTGCGTAGCAACCCACTTTTATCCAGTGCTCCTGTGGACCAGGCGATGAGCCGAGTCCTGAGGTTGCAAAAGAGAGATAAACATAATGCACAGTTCTTTTCGGAGGACATTTTAATTTGGTTGGGGAGAGAGATAAGC
>NW_022103906.1:56816206-56817302 GCF_000313985.2 Echinops telfairi | reverse complement strand
TTCATGACATGCGTACCTTTGAAAGCCTTCATCTCTAGCTACCACAGTTGTGGTTACGGTTGTTGTTCGCATCTGTTCTCAAGTCGACTCCAACCACAGTGATGCCACTGTCAGTGTTGGTACAGTTGCCCAGTCCTGCATCATCTCCATCATCACCAGCACGCTGGAATCCATTGCTATGGTTACTATACCAGTTCATCCCACGGAAGGAGTCCTATATCCTCCCTGCTTCTTGCTTCACCAAATACGATGCCCTCCTCTAGCATTTGATCCCTCCTGCTGATGGATTGATAGCAAGCAAATTGGGCAAGGCTTCTGTTGTAATCCATAAAGCGTTCATTGGATAATTTCCAGAAGCAAATCACCAGACCTTTCTTCCTAGGATGCTTTAGCCTAGGAGTTCTGCCCAAACCTTCCATCAGGGAGGTTTCTGTGGTATTTGAAATACTGATGACACAACTTCCAGTATCCCAGCAACATGCAAGCCACTACAGTATAACCCATTCACAAGCTGAAGACAAGAGCCAGTTGCCTTTGAATCACTTCCTCCTCATGTCAACCCTACATATGTCATGGTAGACCTGTACTCCAGAGGCTGTTTAGTGGCTGGTATTTCAGAAACACATCTCTATCCTTTTCTTCCAAGGTACCTCTGGGTACACTCCAGTATGCCAGCCTTGTGATTAGTACTCTAGAAAGTTAACCATTTGCGCCACCCAGAGATTCCAGAACTATCACTGTAGCTTATTCAATTGTGTGAAACTGAGAATCGAGAAAGGAATTACTTACCAAACCACCAAAGAAAGTAACTGGGCGGGAGCCAATAAAACATCCTGTACAAGTGGACTGTATTTCATGAGAATGGGAGGTAAAGATTAATAGAAGTTGGCATGCAACAGAGGAAATCAAAGACATTGCTTAAGATAAATCTTCCAGTCAGACTGCTCAGCCAATATCCTTGCGGCCTTGTTACCTCCCCAAATAAATGCTTACTTTAGACATTACCTTGGGCATTTCTCTACTCTATGTTTTTCTGTCTTTGATGTGGCTGCCAAGATGAGATAATTTAGAATTCCTTTTATTACTGATGGAGAAT
>NW_022103906.1:56815189-56816106 GCF_000313985.2 Echinops telfairi | reverse complement strand
GAAGCTATGTATGCCACTGGTATTTGAAAGATCAGCAGGGTCACACACGGTGGACAGGATTCAGCAGAGCTTCCAAACTGAGACAGACTAGGAAGGAGAACCTGGCAATATGCTTCTGGAAAAAGTTGGTCAGTCAAAACCTTATGAATAACAGTGGAATGGTATCTGAGAGAGTGCCAGAAGATGGGCGTCTACAGTTGGAAGCCACGCAAATGAAAGAACTTTCTACTCAAAGTACAGTCATCCTTAATGACGTGGATGGAGTAAAGCTTGTCGAACCTTCATTTGCTGATGTCGTCCACCTTAAATCTAACCTGAAGGCACTCTGCCAGTTCATGGGTCAGCAAACCCAGCTCCCTGAAGGAAGTGTCCAGAGGGAACTCCACTGCACAAACTAGGCTCCTGCTCCAAACACTCAACTTGATTTGTTCACTGAGATAGGAAGCCCACCGCCCTGTCTCCTGCTCTGGTTCCTGGTTCTACTGTGCTGCTCCTCAGATGTCATGGCTGTCTTCTCGGTCAAGGAGTTTCTGTGTGCAGGAATCTCGGGGTTCCTGCTCCACTCCTGGCGATTGCTGGTCATGAGGTTCTCCCCCCTTATTCCAAAGTGGCTCCTTTTATACCCAGTAAGATGACCCTCATGGAATCCTGTTACCGAACACTCACAACTGAAGCCTCTCAATATATCCCCACACCTTCCCTTACCATGAAAAACAAGTTCTTTGGTGGGGTTACAGAGATTAAGGCTGGAGGAGACCCGTGCAATAATTCAGGGCCCTGGGATTGTTGAAAAGAGAGTCAGCCAAGAAGAGGAAGATCCGTAATGAGAATGATTGACCCAGGGCTACCTAGTAGGCTAAAACAAAGCAATGCTGCTAGAAGGTGACAGGAAGACACCTACTCAAAAATAAAAAAAA
>NW_022103906.1:56802576-56814141 GCF_000313985.2 Echinops telfairi | reverse complement strand
ATTATTTGGTTCTGGGGTGAGACCATTGCATGTTGCAAAACTCAGCTTCCAAGAGCATCTTAATACAGGAGTTAGTTCACTCACGTCACAAATTTTCTGCGTACCTCCTGCTTACCTTCTGATAGTTTCCTTCACTTCTAATCCTACCCTGTGTAATCTCTGATTCTAGTCTCAAGGAATCTCATACTCAAAGTATAAACCTGTCTTTAAATTCTTCTACCAATATTTTTATGCCAACGCTGATACACCTATCTTTTAATTTCTTCTCTGCGCTGTGATAGTTAATTTTTTTGTGCCAACATGGCACCTGTAAGAAGAGATGGGTGGAGCTTACTTACCCTGTCAATCAGGTCACAGTTTGGTGACCTCCTTTGGAGGTGTAACTGAGATAAATGACTCTTTGGAGGCCGGCTCCTCTCTCTGTCTCTGTCTCTGCCTTTACCTTCCTGTTGAGGAGTTACGCTGAGACCTGGGCGTGCCCTGTGATGTAGCTGCGGCCATTAGACCCACAGAACTCTGCCCATCACAGCCTGCGGTCTTCCTGCTTCTGCATCATTGCATGTGGCTGCGTGAGTCTGAAGGGGCACTTAGGGACTAGTATTGGCTTTGATCTGGACTGGGTTGGGGCGTTTGCTTGATACAGAATTACTTCTTGATATAAAGCTCTCTCTTACACATATATGAGTGCCACTGGATTTGTTTCTCTAGTCAACCCGGACTAACACATGCATAGCGCTGAGGTTTTTATTTTAGTGAGAGAGGGTGACTCTGAAGTACAAAGTGTCCGCAAGTGGGTTTCAAATGACATGATGTAACTAGGCTTTCTGCCATGTGCCATCTTGAACTCTTTCACCCAGGAAATGCAGGTCATGATTGTACAAATTGCCAAGGGGAATTCCAGAAGGCTTCGAAGCCTCAAAAATGCAGTCACATTTGAGGGTTTCTGGTCTTCAAGTGCCTACTCTGGTTTCCATAGTTAGAAGATCGTGGCACCAGCCAGTTGGCATCAAGAGATGTTGGTAACCATTACCCAGAAGTGGCTGGTGGAAGTCGGTGTTGGAAGAGTCCCAGTCTCAAGAATAAATGGCCCAGTGTTCCTAGCCTTACAGCAAACAACCAAAGTAGTGTTTACCAGGAAGTCAAAGAGGAGTGCTTGTCCTAAAATGGACTTAGTTTTTAATTCAATTAATCCAATGTGAGCCACAAAATACAATTGGGATACAGCATCCCACACTAAAAATGAGTACTGCATAAATAGAACTTTTTTTCTTAGTTACATACTCTCTCACACACAGATTGTATCTATTAAATTTTATAGGGCCATAAACCTGATTCAACTTTTCTTTCCCTTATTCCAGGTCCCACTATATAGAATGGAAGTGATAATGGATTCAATTTGTTTGCTTTACACATATAAAATATATTCTAATTCCTTTATTTTAAATATTTTTTAAGAAGTTTTTTCTAGTAGAGACTGGGTCAGATTTTTTCTTTGCTTTGCTTCTCTTTTCTGTCTCAAAATTCTCATTTCTCATCTGTAGAATAAATTACAGTTTATGACAAAGGTATTTGTTTTCTATCCAGAGAGTTTTCTAAAAACTTCAGAAAAACACAACTTCTTGTCACCCAGAAGTTATCATTTTTGCAACTATATCGGAGTTTCCATTTTCAATAAGTGCTTATCTTAAAACCAGAATGATTTCTTCCCATGGTACAGAGCCCTCTCTCCTGAGAATTTGTCTTTATGACAAGTTAATGATTGCAGCACCCGGTGTTATAAGGAGAAAAGTACCGGCCATGATCTAATAAAAGAAAAGAAATACCATTCAGATGCAATGCACTGTGTTCTAAAATATGGAAATGTATTTTAAAGATCAAAAGCATACTTCCTATTAAGAAAGAGTTATCATGATTTTTATTGACTTACTCATACTCTAAGTTATGTCCAGATGACCCCTATTTAAGTATTAAGAAACAGAAGCACAGGTAGGGTTACATATTGGGCAAGGTCAGAGAAACCTTGATCCCATGATTGTAAGCTTACAGAGCTTCCTTTTATTTATTTATTTATTTTCCTTTTATTTTTATAATTAGCAATACAGTCAGTGAGAATCTTATTTATTTATTTATTTTCCTTTTATTTTTATAATTAGCAATACAGTCAGTGAGAATCTTAATCCAGAGGGAGAGAAATGATCACCCCTCTTACTTACTGGAAACCCTCTTTCAAGTGTTGAAGAGCAAGGTTCTCTGTTTGAATATTAAGATGTGTCTCACCCAAGCCATCGAATTTTCTATGGCCTCATATGCATTTGACAACGAATAAGGAAGACCAGGAAGAACTGCTTTCTTTGAATGGTGGTATTGGTGAAGCATAAAGAAAGGCCCTTATGGAGATGGATTAAATAATGGCTAGAACGATGGGCTCAAACAAAGCAACATTTGTGAGGATGGAGCAGTCCATGTGTCCTTTGTGCTGTCCACAGAGTGGCTGTGAGTTGGAACTGACAGAGCACATCCAACAACAAATTACCTTTGGGGTCGATGAGTGGTGCAGTTACTGAGCTTGGCTGCTGAGTGAAAGGTCAAGTTTCAAGTCCACCCAGAAGAAAGTCCTGGCCATCTACAGAGGGGTCCATGAGTTGGAAGCCAGTCACGGCCTACTGCTTCCACACTACACTGGCAGATGGAAGTCCTGGGTGAGTCTTGGGATATCTACCCAGCTCTCAGAGGCTCCACTGCAGGCCGTTCACAAGGCAAATACCACGTCACATTGATCTAGGCTCTTAAGAAATCTCTTCCTCTGGAGACCTTCAAAGACCCAGTCATTATCCCTTTTCCTTGCCCGACCTTAATTCCTTTATCCCTTATAAAATACAAGAAATGTCTCTAGTTTAAAACAAAACAAACCTGCTTGCTTCTTATAGGACAAAAGTACTCTAAAATTCTAGGAAAGAGGGCCTGAAATCTCAATTTACAGTAAGTGCCATCTGCGTTGCGCTACTATTGTTTAGTCCCTTGTCATATTTTCTGTGAAGCTCTCTCTGAGGTGGCTTTGCAGAGTCTAGGAGTACCTATGTCTACGGATCTTCTTACTGTGGTGGCATCCAGAACAGGTAAAGGTGTTTGGTAAAATGCAATGCCAGTAACATCGTCCCCATAACCACAAGTGTGAAGCATTATGTCAGATAACTCTCCCAGATTGTATGCTTTGAATAAGTACAGAAAAATCCCTTGTTTGGGGCAGTGGATGGAAATTTTCCAAGATATAAATCTGATGTGCATTCAAAGTAGCCTAGCACGTTCTGCTTTAAGCACAAAATGATAAAGATAAACAAAATCCTCTGGGGTTGGAGCTAGCGAGAACGTCAGCTATCATTATCAAGCATACGCAAAGTTCTGAAGGCTCAGGTGTTGGAAAATAGTTTGCCTTTGGAAAGGCAAGCTCTGCTTAGTGTGGACTGCATCTTGGGAAAAGATGGGTATCAAATATTAAAGGCTAGAGACTGTGAGAAGAGCCCTGGTGGTGCTGTCAGGTAAACTTTGCACTGCTAACTACACAAGGTTGGCGGTTCACATCTACCAACTACTCTGTGAGAGAAAAAGGAGGCTATCTGTCCTCATAACAATGTATAGCCTCAAACAAACTCACTGCTATCAAGTTGATGCCGACTCATAATGATCCTGTAGGAGAGGAGAACTGCTCCTGTGAGTTTCTGAGACTGTAGCTCTTTACAGGAGTAGAAAGTCCCACCTTTTTCCCTTGGAGCTGGTGGTTTCCAACTGCTGCCCTTGTAGTTAGAAGCCTAACTCATAACCACTACACCATCAGGGCTTGGATAGCCTATATACAGGGCATAGGGTCATCCTGAGTTGGAATTGACTTGTGGTAATGGTAGTACGCTTGGTTGGTCTACTTGGTTTAGGGATTGTCATAAACCAGATGCATGGAATTGATTGTGACTCTTAAGGACCCCATGCACACCAGAGTAGAACTGTGCGCCATAGGTGTGCAGGGACTGAGCTTTCTTTTTAAGTGGATCACCAGGCCTTTCTTCCAAAGCATCTCCTGGTGGACTCAAGCCTCTCACCTTTCTGTTGACCTCTGAGCATGTTTACCTGTGCAGCATCCAGCTACTCCAGGGGCCGGACTCACCAATCCATTTTCTACAATGGTAAACAGTTTTGCTAGAAGATATTATCTTTCCAATGCTTCTTATTTGAAAGTACTCTTTCAGCTAGCAAACTTTTCACATGAGAAGAAAAACCCAAGGAATGCACTTTAAACAAGTTAAAGGTTTGTTGCTTGTGTGTTTGTTTTCCTCATCAAAAACTGAAGTGGGGAAAAAAATAAAAACTGAAGTAGGCAGATGAAGATTTATATGAAACAGCTACTCTCACAGTCCTCTTTTCTATCTCCTCGGCTTCGCTGCTTGGCCACCTGGAGCGTGTGCTCTCTATTTGACTCGTGCTGCACGGCAGCCATCAGCACATCCACCTCCAGGCTCAGAAGGAAGGCCAAGGGCATGTGCCACCCATCCTTGAAGGTCACACCGAGGCTTCCCCTTGCTTCTCACTGACCCAAACACCGCCATAGATGCTGGGCCATGTTTTTGTTTTGTTTTTTTCCCTTGAGCACATCATCCTTTCACGTGCCAGTGGGACTCTCTTAGGAAGAAAGAAGGGCGATTGGATACGGTCTGCCGTGTTCTCCAGGCAGCTGCTATCATCTGAGAGGCAGACCCATGAGCTTGAGAAGGACTGAGCCCTCCTCTGCGTTTTGACTTGGCCTGTCCCACACAGCTCACAGCTGCAGGAAGAGAGAGATTCATTTTCTACTTCTAGGAGAATGGGTTTCTGTGAGAAATCACTGAGATGTGTCAGTTCACTTCACTGACATTTTCTTCAAATAAAAGATAGTCATAAAACCTAAAACCCCAGCAGGCTCTTTATGTTTACAAGCCACTGGGGACTCAAATGTTAGAACATCTTTCTTAATGATGTACTGAGAGGGAAAAAGACATCTAACCAACTGACTTGCTAATTAATTCGGGTATGAAATCATTGCCATTACAATCACTTACAGAGTTAATAAAACAGTACTTTTTAAGGCTTGTAGATCTTCAAGTATGCTGCACATGTCTATATTTATCTGTCTTTTGCTTGAGGAAAATATAATTGTCACTGTCCTTGAGTAGCATATAATAATTCGCATGTTCCAGATAGATAGTCCACCCTTGGAGAGACCCTGAAAATGGACATCAATGAAATGCTGGATTCCCTGCAGAGGGGAACTGCAAGATATGTGAAACCCTGAGAAGATGAAGGATAACCAGGGGTAGGCAGAGTATGCCTTTCCAGAGGGGTCTGGCCCCAAACCCATGGCCCAGGATGGGTTTCCCCACTTTTCATGCCCACAAAGGAGGCTCATTGGAAATAATTGGAAGCCACATCCACTCTTTTAGCACTATGTTTCAAGCTGTTTGTCTCTGATCTTATCTGAACTTTGATCACAATAACAGTGTCTCTAATGAGACCAAACTCCTGGCAGCATCAGAAAACCCTGCCCAGCAAGTTTCTGAGGTCGGTGTAGTTAGACCCGATGCAGCCTTGATAACACAGGCAGAGCCAGACAGCCTCCAATTTGCTCTTGTAGGTGCATTATCACCACCTCTCAAATGCCTTTTAGGTGAGAGTGGTTGCAAGGTAAATCCAGGGACCGGTCCTTTTGGGGAAATTTTGGGGGAAAATCACTTCAGAGAGATGTTGCAGGTTCGAAAGGCGTATACTCTGTTGTCCTGTATATACAATCAGTGTTAATCAAGGAATGCCTCGTCAAATAGTGTCCTGAATGTAGGCAAGATGCTTTCCTCACTCCTTAAGCTTCCTGAGCACCTCTCAAGTGGCCCCCACCAGGGTGTTAGGATTTGAGGCACAAGGTTAAGTGATATTGGCCATTCTTTCCCTACTTTCTTCCCAAGATGTAAAGTAATGATTACTAGTCCCTTGGATACATTTTAAGAAGGCAAAGGAAATATTCCCCCAATAGAAAGTTAATGGAATGATCAAAAATCAATTCATATATGCATACCATCTTGAATCAATAAAAGCACGCATTGCCCTGTGAGATAAATGAAGTTTTCACACAGTATTTTAAATTGGGGCCCACTGCAAGGAACTTTACAAACATAATCGCAGTTAAACAGTGAATTTGTTGTCTATGACTTCACAAGATGTGCATCCATGTCAACAGTACACAACTGAGGTGCTTTTCCATTTCTAGTACATTCGTTCCACGATGTGAGTACCACGCACCAGTGACTCTGAAGAGCACAGGGAATGTGAATCACATTTAGAGCTGAAATAGAAATCAGCCTCACACAGCTTTCATGAGTGGGAGCAAGAGGAGCACTTACTGAGCTATGCTAGCATTCAGACGAGTGCCCAATTCCTCCAGAAAGCCCAACAGGCTTCCGCTTACTTAAAGTGCCTACTGAAAGAATCAACCCTGTATAACCTGCCTATTAATTATTGGAAACAGCAACTGATGTTCAGAAGAAATATAGATTATAATGGTGGACATTTGGAATGCTAACATTCTTAAAACCTGCAGGATGCAGTTTCCTTTTGTACATAGCATCTAAACCTGGTGCACTTGTACCAACAGGGTTCCTTCTTCCTCTTCTGGCCAGTTCTGATTTCAGAAGTGTAAGGAGCAATTTGGGGGGGTAACTGATTAATCGAGTACGGTATTGGTGAGGAGGCAGAGCTGGGTTCTGACTACCATTAGAATGGGTGAGGCTGAGCAACCGCCTCCACTTTCCTTCATCAAAACGATCCTAAACCCACTGCCGTTGAGTCAGTTCTGACTCATTGAGACACTCTAGTGCGGTGGTTCTCAACCTGTGGCTCACGACTCTTTTGGGGGTCAAACGACCCTTGCACAGGGGTCACCTAAGGCATCCTACATATCAGATATTTACATAATGATTCATAACAGTAGCAAAATTACAGTTATTAAGTAGCAACGGAAATCATTTTTTGGTTGGAGGTCACCACAACATGAGGAACTATATTCAAGGGTCGAGTATTAGGAAGGTTGAAAACCACTGATCCAGTGGGTTTCTGAGACAGATGTTTACAGCAATAGATACATTCATCAGTCTCCTCTGGTGGGTTTAGTGGATCTGAATCCTTGGCTTTGCAGTCAGTAGCCAAACATCTAGCCTACAGCGCCACCAGGGCTCCTTTCACGTGAACAAAGAGGATAATAACCCCTTTGTAGAGCTTTGAGGCCTCGATATACAAAATTTATCTATAAACAATCCTGTGCTTGATGGAAATAACACATGAAGGGTGATGAGGACAAGGAAGAAGGACTCCAATTATAAAACTAACAATTCTTCACAACTGGATTGAGAAATAACATCATGATAACCAGAGAAAAGACTGAAATTGTCACGTATTTAATTTTACTTGAATTCGAGTGAAAAATCCAGTGGTCATGGAAGCCGCAATAATCGGGCAAAGATACTGCAAAAGACCTGCTTAAAGTGCTGAAGAACAAAGATGTCCTTTTGAGGGTCACTCTGCACTTGACCCAGGCCGTGGTGTGTCCCATTGCTTCATACACCTGTGAGAGTTGGGCAATAGACCAGGAAGATGGGAGGAGAGACGAATGCTCTGAATTATGGGGTTGGGAAAGACTATTGAATGCACTACGGATTGCCAGAAGAATGAGCAACGGTGTCTTGGAAACAGTAAAGCCAGAATGCTTCTTAGAAGCAGGGATGATGAGACTTTATCTCATGTGCTTTAAACTTGTTATTATCAGGAAGAAATAATCTAGGAGAAAGACAAAAGCAGAGCATCATCAAGAAGAAGAAGAAGAAGAAGGCCCACAGTGAGATGAACTGACACCGTGGCTACAATAAGCAGATCAAGCACGTGCATTGTGAGGAATGTGCAGGCCTGGCCATTGTCACATTCTGTTGTCCAACGGTTCACTGTGCTCCGGAAACGGCCTGATGGCACCCAACAGCTACTCAACACCACGTTGTGAATTCAGAAAACAGAAAATTCAAAGAGGTACTTCGTCATCATTTTCTTACATGCGAAAATGTTGCTACAGCTCAAGCAATCTAAGAATTAATAGTTAAAATGATGATAACAACTTCAAATGTATAAGTAAAATTAATAGATCATCAATTATCAATGTACACATTGTGCTTATCATCTTGTCTGACATAAAGAAGGAACTTAAAATTGGTCCAAAAATAATTAGATAAATATGTCCTATTTTAAAATAAAAACTATACAAAAATTTTCTGCCAAATGGTTTGCCCAGAAGACCACTTAGGCATGTCCCAGCTTTTCTTCCCCATCAAAGAATCCTTTACTTAGTTTGTTTTGATTATTGTATTCTGAAGAGGTCTTAGCGCTTCCCTGCTCCACAATTTTTGAATTTCAGAAGTGTGTGCCTGATGTTCACATTATGTAGGCTTGTGGAAATGAATATGATGCTGGAGAAGCTCGTTCTCAACCACACCTGCTTCTACACTTCCTGAATGACAGCCTCCAATAAACGGCCCTGTGGGCACTTAGCGTTTCCAGTAAATTCCAATGGAAATCCCTATGTGGTGGGCATTTCTTAATATGAAACTGCAGCTTAGTTACATTGCTGATCATCCTCCCTATTTTTCCAACTAAACATTGGATATTGAAAAAGCTTGACGTGTGATAGAGAATTTGTGGTCTCAATTCAAAAATTCAGTGAAATGAATACGTTATTTTCCTATTATCAGGAGCTTATTACTAGCATGAGTCAATCACATAATTGATTATAATCTCTGCTTTTAAATAAAAATTAAATGTTTTAGAGAAAGACTAGAATTAGATAGCTCTCTTACACTTAGAGTTTCTCCTTTATATGATTCAAAATTATGATCTTAAAATAATTCACTTACTGAAATTTGATACAAGAAATATAATTTTACAACCAAGTTATATTAAATATTCCTTTAAAAAGAATTTTTCGTGAAGGTGGAAGGGAGGGAGGCAAAAAAGAGGAGCTAATATCATGAGCTCTAATAAAAAGAAAATGCTTAGAAAATGATGTTGGCAACATATGTACAAATACATTTGATGCAGTTGATGCGTGGAATGCTATAAGAGCTGTAAGAGCCCCCAATAAAATGATTTAAAAAAAATAAAAGGTAAATAAAATAAAAAGAATGATTAATAGGCAGAGATAACATATTTTCTGGATATTTATGCTATTCTGAGGAGCTCTGGTGAAGGTGTTGTTAGGTGTTTAGCAAGGTCGGTCCCTGTAAGTGAGCAGAATACCACACATCGATAATGTTGTATTGCTCTTACTTAAGTTAAATGAAATATCTGTAAATGTCTGCTTTTTATATTAAGCCTTGCTAGTTTATAGCAAAACACAAATTTTAACATTAAACAGCATGCTATTTTTAAATCAATAATTGAACAGCATTCTTAAACTGTAATTTCAGTTCTTTAACTTTATCCTTAAGAAATAAGCTGAAGTGAAGATTTTCCCACACGGATATTCACCCCATTGCTATTTATATTGAATCAAGGAGGGATTGAGTAGCTCTCCAGCTCCCTCGGCTCCTGGAGACAGAGATGCCATGATCACATTGCTGTCCTAGCGCTGCTGTGACGTTACCACAATTTTGGAGCTTAACGCAGCACACGCTTATCGTCCAGCTCTGGAGGTCAGAGGTCGAAATGGGTCTCCCAGGACTAAAAGCAAGATAGTGACAGCCCTGTCTCAGTGGTAAGGAGCTCTGGTGAAGTCGTGGGTATGTGCTCACTGCTAACTGAAAGGCGGGTCATTCCAACACACCAGCCTGTGTGAATGAGACACACATGGAGTCAGCTTCCATACAAGTTTATAGTCTTGTGTTGGCCTTCAAGGTTGCTATGAGTTGGAATTAATTCCATAGAAATGAGTTGGACGTCCTTTCTGGAGGCCCCAGGGGAGCCTCTTTCATTTCTTTGGCTTCCCAGCTTCTGGTTATGGCCCCCAGCCAGCAATCACGTCACTCCAGCCTTTACGTCCATCAGGACATCTTCTCCTGCATCCCGGCCCTTTCTTTTCTCTTAGAAGGACTCTTGTGTGTGCACTGAGCCCATACAGATAATCCCAGATCATAAAAGACCATTCTGATATGAGGACAAATTAGAAAACATCACAACGTGAAGCTGTTCTCTTCCACCATATTCTCCATCAAGTCTGCACAGAGCTGAGGGGCTGTGTAGACCCCTTCCCTGGAGAAGTCTGTGCTCCTGGGTGTACACTTCATGAAAATGCTGAGTTTGGCAAATGCCGGGACACAAACTGTGGTTCTTTTCTTTCTTTCTTTTTTTAACAGTTTTATTGGCAGTTTATCCACATCACACAATTAAATAGTTCAATTATATCAAGAAGAGTTGTACAATCATCACCAGAATCAATTTTAGAACATTTTATTTTTAGTTTTCATGGTTAAATTGCTTTTAAAATAAGTTGTGTACTCGGTTTTAGTGTTCTCTCCCCCCTCCCACATACATTCTTTACTCCCCCAACCCCTCCACCCATCCTCTCCCCCTCCACCCCTACCTCCCTTAAAAACCCTTCATCAGTTCTTATCTCTATGCATCTACTTCTGGGCTTCAAAGACTGGAAAGGCCAACAGAGACAATAAAAACAGAGACAAAATAAAGTGGTAAGGATAACATAATAATACTTCAAAGATAAAAATATAAATAATGAGTAAGAAAGAAAGACCACCATCAATATTTAAAAGACCAGGGAAGAAATTTTTGACATGGAATAAGCAAGAGGTACTTGCACTTAGAGAACAATTTCAGCATGGGTCAAGAGGGAGGTCAACTGAGCAAATATCAAGTTTGATCCAGTATAATCAGCATTACACTAATTTCTATCTGATAGTAAAGCTGTTTGAGACCCTCGACTGTGGCTAGAGGGGATCTGCCAGAGGCTTAATCTGACTCGATACTCTGCAGACGGGTTTTGGGATCCCACTGTTCTCCATAGACTTCTACAAATTGGGTTTTCACAATCTAGACTTTGATACTTTTCTCTTTGTTATCATTGAATTTTTTAATTGTTATCTTTGGATCACACAAGCTGCTATGTTTCTTCCATGTGAACTCAGTTGGCTCTTTGTTTAGATGGCTGCTTGTTTGAATACAAGCCTTTAAGACCCCAGACACTATTCTGATTGATATCCAGGCACCATCTGCTTTCTTCTCCACACTTTGCTGCACCCTTATCTTCAGGGATCATTTCATACAGGTGAGTATCAAGCAGGGCCATATTAACAGTCCTTGGAATGGAACTAGAGTTCAGTGGGGGCCCAGAACCCATCTTCTTGTCCTGGGATATGTATGACTCAGATTTATTTTGGTTGTCATATTATGACAAATTCAAAACTCTATCAGACCAAATACCCCAACAAGAGCAACAAACCAATTAGTAGACAACAAAAGAAAAACAAACAAAAACAAGCAAACTAAAGGCAGGAAAACAAA
>NW_022103906.1:56786636-56800617 GCF_000313985.2 Echinops telfairi | reverse complement strand
TTTCAGTTCCACTTGTGGCCAACCCATATCATTGTACCCAAATGGCTTTTGAAAAACCATATATTTATTTGATTTTGTTATTGTAGTTGAAAGTATACACAGCAGCACAGACAGAAAGAAATTCAACAGTTTCTATATAGACAATTTGGAGGCATTAATTCCATTCTTGAAGTCATTTCGCTTCCACTAGGATGGCTAAGATTGAAAGGCAAAACAAAGTAACACATGTTGGGAAGGATGTTGAGAAACTGGAACCCTTATCCATTGCTGATGGGGATGAAAATCGGTATTGCTATTGTGAAAAACAGTTTGGTGGTTCTTAACAAAACTAAAAATGGAACTAACCTATGACCCATAAAGAAGTTCTACAGCTAGGTATTTATACCCTCAAGTCTAAAATAGATACTGGGTACACCAGTGTTCATTACAGCACTAGTGAGAAAAACTTATACAAAGAAAATTATAAAGCACTCCTACAAGAAACCAAAAGAGACTTGCACAAATGAAAGAATGGCTCATACTCATGGCTAGGAAGACAAGATAGTGAAAAATGTCAATATTATCTAAAGCACTCTACAAATTCAGGGCAATTCTGATCCAAATCCTAGCACAATTCTTCAAAGAAATAGAAAAACTGATAACCAACTGTATATGGAAAGAAAGAAGTCCAAGATTGAAAAACAAACAAAAACAACACTATTAAAAAACAAACACAAAGCAGAAGGCCTTTCACTCCCTGATTTTAAAACCTATTATACAGCCTTGACAATCATAGCAGCTTGGCATTGGGACAATGATAGATACGTAGCTCAATGCTTTAAAACAGACAACCCAGAAATAAAACCAAGAACCTACAGAAACCTGGCTATTGATAAAAGACTAAGCCACATTAAGTGGGGAAACCCTAGAACCAAAAGAATCATCAATAAAAAATAGGGACAAACGTAAGGACCCTCGATAGAATGCAAAAGTATATATGTAAAAAAAATCCATCATGACCAAGTGGGATTCATACCAGGGATGTAGGGATAGTTCGACATCTGAAAATGCATCAACATTATCCATCATATAAACAAGAAAATAGATAGGAACCACATGATAATGTCAATAGATGCTGAAAAAGCATTTGACAACATTCAACACCCATTCCTAATTAAGACACTCAAGAAGATAGAATTAGAAGAAAATTACCTCAATATAATGAAAGCTATATATGAAAAACTAACAGCCAGCATTACAATCAGTGGAGAAAAGATTAAAACATTCCCACTGTAAAAGGGGACCCAACAAGGAGGCCCCTTGTCCCTACTTCTATTCAACATGGTCTTAGAGGTCCTAGCTCATAATATGACAAAGCAAGGATATCAAAGGGATACAACTGAGCAAAGAAAAAGTGAAATTATCTCTTTTTGCAGATGCTATGATCTTGTAGATTGAGAACCTCAAAGGATCTACAACAGGATTACTGGAAGTGATAAAGGAATATGGTAGATAATTTAGGATTTATTCTAAATTAAGGATTAATTAATCCTTAATTAATCCTTAATTAATTAAGGATTTAAGATCAGCAAGCTGAAGTAAGTGGATTGCTATATACTACTGATGGGATTACAGAAAAATAGATCAAGGAGGTAGTACCTCTCAAAACAGCCAAGCATAAATTGAAATGCCTACGGATATTCCTAACCAAAACCACAAAAGATCTTTATGAGGAAAACCACAGAACATTATTACAAGAAACTAAAAAGGGTGAGTAGGCCAGGGGTGGGGAGGGACAGGGAATTAAGAAGAGAGAGTGAGAGAGAAAAGAAAAAAAAGGAGACAAAAGAAACACACACACACACACACACACACACACACACGGCGACAGTGGTGGGGCGAGGAGTTTACTGTGATGTGCTCACTGTTTTTATACGATAGGCTGTGCAATTACATAAGGTATGTTTTCTTCGTATGTGTTATATCCCACAAATAAAAGGGAAATATATTAATAATAAAAATAAAATTAGAAAAAAGAGAGATAAGAGTCATGCTTTAAAAACCCTCCAGATTCTGAACACTGGTCTGAATGGTTTTGGAAGGAAACCCTTGTGATACAGCTAGTTTCAACAACAACCAAAACAAGACCTCCTATTCAGACTCGCCAAAAGGCAGAAACAACCTAAGTGCCCATTCACAGATGAAAGGTTCAACAACATACTTCTGGATGGCCTTTAAAAGTTTGGGTAAAAATTCCATGATCTTTTTAATTATGTTTCTTCGTGAACTTTTTGAAGCCCCCTTGGACATACAATGGAATACTACGTAGCCTGTAAGATAAATGGAGGCTTGATACATGCTAGAATATGGATGGTACTTGAAGACATGCTGAATTAAACACATCCGTGACAGAAGAACCAATGTGTGACCTCAGACATTTTTACATGAGGCAAATATACGGAGAGATTCTTGATATGAAGTGCACTAGTTGAACTCAAAATGAATGAAAATGGATTTTCCTCTCTGTTGCTTTCTCTGTCTGACACAATCACATAAACGATGACTCTCTTCCTCTGTCAAATATTTAAACAAGACATATATCAAGAGAATATATTTGAAAGTTGCCTTGGTTCCTGCCAGCAATCTCTCTCCTCTCCCCTGAAAACCAGACTCACTTCCATCGAGCATTTTGAACTAATAGCAACCCTTTGAGACAGGGTAGAGCTGCCCTGTGAATTTCCTAGACTGTAACTCTTTACGGGAATAGAAAGCCTCATTTTTTTCCTACAAAGTGGTTGGTGGTTTCCAACTGTTGACCTTGTTGTGAGCAGCCCAAAGAGAAACCCATGACTCCAGGTAGTTTCTCTATGACAAACAGTGCAGCATTTTATATCCTTGCTTACACATCTGTGGGCAGATATATCTCTATATAGATTTAGATAGATATTGATATAGTACATATGCACATCAAAATCCTCAGGAAATATTTGACTTTTATTAGCAAAAATCTTTATTCCTCAAATTGGAGCCAACCTATTTATACAAGGCGCTTCAGAAAGTCATAGAAGAATTCCATTATCTTTTAATTCCATTTCTTCTCCAGCTTTTTGAAGACCCCTCTTACTTCCACCAAGAATGTGTAAGAGAGGGAGCCCATTTCTCTAGCAGCTCACTATCCATATACTCCTCTCTCTACACATTTGTCTTGTGAACTGTCATTCGTTTTAAGTAATGGGGCTATCTGTGATTTTTTGACATTTTCATTGTGTTTTGCTTTATCTTTCAAAGATTTTATAATGATTATTGTAGGCTAGGGAGAAAGATGGGGCTTTATATTTCCATAAAGATTTGCAATCTCAGAAACCTACAGGAGCAGGTCTACCCTGTCCTATAATGTTGCTATGAGTCAGCATCAACTTGGTGGCAGCAAGTGAGCGTTTTTCGTTTGGGGTTTAGGCTAAACTACAGCACCAGCACACCGATATTATCTAAACAAAGAGAACCTTTAAGAAATAGAGCTAACACTTAAACTCAGATTTTCACATAATAACTATATATGCACTTATTTAATGAAAATTCTTAAATGCTTGTCACAAAAATTGTTATTTTCCTTATGAAACAGAATCTCATTTATAGATATGGTTAGAAGACAAATTCATAGCATTTACAGGTCTGCATTCTTGGAAGAAAAATCTGGAAATAAACTACTATAATTTGGGGGGTTTGGTTATGAATCCTTTCTACAGCACAGCTAATTTCAAGTACATTTCTGATCCATCAGTTTGGGACATTTTTAATAACACTGCTTTCACTATACTTCTAGGTCCCATGAAAATTTCTATTCATCTTATCAATACAAAACAAAATCTTTTTGTTCACTTTTGAGATTCTTTATAGGGTGTATAATACCATTCACAGTAACTTCAGATGTTTAACTTTGAGATGTTTTCATGAATGAGGTGGAAAATTCAACCATTATTATAATTAGCTCCATTACCTTTCTACAGCAACACTTCATGGCATGAATATAAAACTGGAGAATACTGAGCAGCTTGCAAACACGCCCCCTGCCCCCGCCCTCGAGTGAAGCCACAAATCAGCAGCTACCACTTCTCTTCCTGAATGTGATCAGGAAACCGGGCATTGAAAAGGAATATAAATTGATTTCGAAAAACCATCATTTCATCTATAGGAAGAGTTATGCATCACAAATGGATTTTTTTCAAGGAGAACCTTTGCTGGGGGTTAATCTTGACTCATAGCAACTCTAAGTAGAGCTGCCCATGGGGTTTCCAAGGAAGAGAAGCCCTGGAACCCCGTGGGTAGTGCCAACTCCTAACCAGAAAGTTGCTAGTTCAAACCCACTCATGGCTCCCTGGAGGAAAGTAAGACAGTCTGTTTCTATCATGACGATAGTCTTAGAAACCCCAAGAGGTAATTCTCTTCGGGCCCATAGGCTCACTTTGAGTTTGAATAGACTCCGTGCAAGGAAATTGGGTTTTTTGATAGCCTTTACATAAGCAGACAGGGTCCAAGCCCTAGACTTTTCACTAGCAACTGAGCTCCTAACCTAGGAGAGGGCCTTTGTAAAAGGATAGGAATACAGTTACATTGTCTTTAAAAATGGCTTCCTGGGGCATGACTCAACTGGAGCTTTAAGAATGTCATGTGTGCAACCATCCAGGGGAGAAATGCTTCTGCAACTGTTGTGCCAGGTCATTATCTTGAATCACAGTCTTCTGAAAACAAAGACTAGCTTTCGAAGTAGATCCTTCATCCTGCTTCTTAACAGGGAGCTTGTCTCCTGTTTTCCACCTGGTCAGTGATATCCTTCCGAGCCCCGCGGTCAGTAGCAAAATATCAACAAACAGTTTGTGTAAGTTGCACGTTAAATGAAGCCAACACTAAACTGTTCATTACATACAAACCTCCAGATTTTCTTTTCGTTCATTAGTGTCAAAAACATTTGCTCCAAATTTAAAAGGGGGAGGGCTTACCATACAATCAAACACAGAGAGGATGTATGCCGACAGTGAGTGATGAAACCAACCCAGAATGTTGAGAGTGCTCACTCTCTGTGTGCTTCTCAGCAGTGCTGCACGTCCTCTGTTTTCTGCACATATTTCCGGTGCCTTTATCTTGGAAGTCTGCTTCCTTCAGTCTTCTTGCAGATTAATGCAAAGACCACAGTCTAATTTGTACTCCAAGGCACTGCCAGGGGGAGCAGCAGCAAGTCCCTCTCTCACCATCATCTAAGGTTTATTTTGAGTACCTATGTCTATCACCCATCTGTCAGTTTGGCATATTATCATGACTTATACGCTGGTGTGACGCTGGAAGCTATGCCACTTGTATTTCAAATCCCATCCTGATTACCCACGAAGAACAGGTTTCAGTGAAGCGTCCAGACTAAGACAGATAAGAAGAAAGGCCTGGCAATCTCCTTCCAAAAGTTGGCCAAAGAAATCTCCTTTGATCACAAGCTACTGTCCAGGATAGTTCTGGAAGATGAGTTACCAGGTTGGAATGGACTCAAGCCTCCTGGTGTTCAAGAGAAAGGCGTGAGATGGAGCAAGGTTTTGTTCTGTACGTAAAGGAGAGCACCATGAGTTAGAGCTGATTCAAGGCAAGTGACAACAATGACCAAAAATTGCCAATGCTATAGTTGAGGAGAGACCCGTCCCTGGAGAAGGACATCATGATTGGTGAAGAACCAGCCAGCAAAAAAGAGGAAGACTTTCAACAACATGGATTGGCACAGTGGCTCCTTCGACAAGCTTAAACATAGGAATGGTTGTGAGGATGCCACAGCACCAGACAGTTTCATTCTGTGGTACACAGGTCGCTATGAGACGGTACCAACTCAATGGTACCAAACCACCACAGCATAGTTGGAAGGGAAGATTGGTGTTAGTACATTCGAAATGTGTCTCTAGATCTCACCCACCATTAGCTCCAACCATGGCGTAACCTGGGAGTACCAGGGAGAGGTCTTTGAATAATAGCTAGTTTGATTGCAAATACTATTGATGATAATTGAGTTAAAATGAAAATTCCAGCATAAATGCTGGATTAGCATTGCTCTGGGCAAACGAAGCTGTGTGGTCAACCTCTCCGTGGCACCCCAAATTAAAGGATGGGAATCCGAAAATGTGCCAAGGAGCTATACCACAGATGTGTCTTTAATTGGTTAATTGTTTTAAGCAATGGTTGCAGTCTAGGTTGTTTTCAATTTTGAAATGAAATTTATCTTAGAAGATGAGGCCATAAGTTAGTGGTCTGTTTCAATAAAAGAATAAGATTATCTTATAATGACCCCTGGATCATAAAGGATAGGAATGTAATTACATTTTCTTTAAAAATGGTATCCTGGGGGCATGAGTAAATTGCTGCTTTAATAATGTTGTATACAAAACAATCCATAAAAGAGACAGAAACACAAAACCTATTATTACAATTTGCAATCTGCTAAACACTTTAGCTATAAAACTAAAAGGCTTTATTTAAAAAGAAAACATAAAACCCTAAAGGGTTATCTCTTTTTAAAATTCTGAGATAAGGAGTGGGGGAGAAAGTGTGTTTAATAAAGTTGCTTTTCTCAAAAATCATGTTGCTATGCAACAATTCAAATTTTATAGTAATATTTCAATGTTTTACAGTAATTCAAATGTATTTAGAGGTCATATAGATTTGTGTGAAATAAACTAGGAATCAACATGATATATTTAAATTGAAAGAATACTTACAACTATCTATCCTAAACCATAAAACACAAAAATAAAAAAATCATATACTGAAAAGGCATTCGACAGAATTCAGTAGTCATTGCTCATTTAAAATAGCAAATAAAATCTCAGATAGAAATCAATGGAGACAATCAAACAGTACAACCATCTATACAACACAAAACATAAAATAATTTCAACTGAAACCAGGAATAAGAGGCATGTTTCCTATCAGTATTATTATCAGTGTTAGTTTTGACACACATGGGTATAAAACAACTGCCTCAGTTGAAAAAGAAAAGATAAAGCTAATTTTTATTGACTGTGCTATTATTTTATACCTGAAAATACCAAGAGATTGTAAACAAAATATGCTAAAAAAGTAAAACAATAACTTGTATGTGTATTATATAAACTTTGTAAAGAAGCAGTTTTCCCTCTTCTAGCAATGAAGTATAAATGCAAATATAAAAAGCTTATTAGCCAAAGTCTAAAAACCATGAAATTGTCAGGAATTATTTTAATTAAGAACATTTTAAAATTGTACAAAAAAATTTAAACCCAAAGCAAAGCATTTGTTTCAAGACCACCCTATCCTCCCCTGCCACTTTTGCTTTCCTCCATGTCTTGGCCAATGATACCTCTATTGACCCAGTTTCTTAAGTAAAAAAATTCCAGGAGCCACACTTTTTCCTTCCCTTTTTCTCCTTCCCACATCCAAGTCCTTAGCCAATCTTGCTGACATTATCTCGAGATGCGTGCTAAATGTTACTCCTTCCATTGCCTGCAAAGAGGCCCCAGATGCTAAAAAATGTGTGCTTGATGACTGACTCCGTGGCACTGTGGGCTAGGTGTCTGGCTGCTAACTACAAAGTCAGCAGTTCAAACCCACTTGCTGCTCAGAGAAACTCTCTACAGTCATAAAGATTTACAGTCTTGAAAACCCTCAAGTTTTGTTTTACTCAGTCTGAAATTTACTTGACAACAGTGGGTTTAGTTGAGTTTATTTGTTTTTTAATGGTAAGATTCTTTTAATTTTATTTCTATTTAAATAGTTTTTGCATGTACATCATGTATCATACAATTTATTTTCCAATCACATCAAGAAGAGTTGTGCAGTTATCACCACAAATAAATCTGAGAACAATTTTGTCTTGTACTCACAGCTGTTAGCTCAAATTTCCCCCCATACTCCCCTGCAATGGCCTTAAACCACAAAGTCAGTCACTGCCATTGAGTGGATGCTGACTTTGAGACCCTCTGAGGCAGGCAGAACTGCCCCAGTGAGTTTCTGAGACTGTACCTGCGTAATTAAGGGAGTAGAAAGCCCATTTTTCTCCCTCAGCTAATGATAGTTCTTGACTAAAAGTTGGAGCTCAAACTCACCCAGTGGTACCATGATAACTGGCATTGCTAAAGATGACAGCCATGGAAACCATGTAGAGCACTCTATCCTCTGCAAATACGGAGTCATACGAGTCAGGATCAACTCATTGGCACTGTGATCTGTCAGCTCCAAAGCCAACACTCTTAACGGAAGCCGTCCTGGTCTCTCTCTTGAATCATGGTCTCTGGGGTATCTGATGCCACTCTTGCCTTCCTGCCAAGCCTTTTCCATCTAACACAGTGGTTCTCAACCTCCTCCTGCCTTGACCCTTTAACACAGCTCCTCATGTGGTGGGGATCCCCAAGCAGGAAATGATTTTTGTTGCTACTTCATAACTGTCATTTTGCTACTGTTATGAATCATAAGGTAAATATCTGATATGCAGAATGTATTTTCATTATTACAAATTAAACATAATGAAAGCATAGTGATTCATCACAAAACAATATGTAATGATATATTGTGAAAGATTTGTTTCTAATGACAAAGAAATGAAATTTTGTCTTGAAGCATGGTGTAGCATGGGTCACAACAGTCTTGGTATAACAACAGTAAGTTACATTGCTATGTTTCACGATATATGCGTAAAAAGTCAAGTCAGTGGCAAGGTGAGATAGTTTCTTTCTCACCAGATCAGCCTATCTGCACGTGGATGGACCTGCCTGGAGGCTAGAAGAGCGGTGTCTTGGTTCTGAAAACCATCGGAAATATGTGTTTTCTGATGGTCTTAGGTGACCCCTGTGAAAGGGTCATTCGACCCTTCAAAGGGGTTGAGAACCGCTGATCTAGCAGCTTGGGCCATTTACAATTCAAATCTGATTTTATATCACCTCCTGATAAAGCCCTCAGTTTTGTCTTAGTGCAGTGAGAATCAGTGGAAACCTTTGTCGACAGTCTGAGCTCCACCTGCCTCCTTGGCATCATCTTCGGCGATTTGTTCCCTCAGCAGCGTACCACCTTTCTTTCCATTCCTCGATCGGATCAAGCTCCTGCCCGCCCAGGGATCTTCAGAACCACATAGGTAATGGAGCACCACCACTCCAGGCACTGTCCCATCTGTTACATTCTGAGGGCTGACCCACTCTCTGAAGTTGTCTCCTTTTTCGCTTTATGAATGAAGTATCTGTTGTAATTTTAGTTTAGAGAGTTGGGTACTTTGAATCATTGAACCAAACATAATGCTGCTTCTTGGCTTGCTCTGCATAGCTGGGGAGCATGTGCGAGTTTAGCAGCTTTGTAAATGCATTTGAATTGTTATATAACTGTATTGGCTTTTAGAGAAAAGCAATCTTACTAAAGGAAAACAGGCACATAAAAGTGTTGTCAAAAGTGATCCATTCTAAAAAATAAAAAAAAAGTGATCCATTCTATTGTAATAAACATAAAATAATTGACACTATCTCAGGAAAAACATTATTTTTATTGTGGCTGTTGCAATTTAGAGCCAAAGATTAACTTTAAAAAATATTTTTGAACAAAGACATTCTATGCTGAAAAATGGTACTCATGAATAAAATGGGATTCAAAAAATGATATTCATGAATAATTTGGATGCACAAGTTTCTCACTGATATTTTCTAACCCTTTCCCATCAGCAAACTCTGCACTAGGAAGTAGTTGCCATTTTCTTTCCCTGCCGATTCTGAAACTGCAGAAAGGCAAAAAGAACAAAATACCCAGCTCTTACTGATGGCTCGAGACAAACCTTCCACTGATAGGGGATACGAGTGTGTAGGATGCGAAGGTAATCTCCCGCATGTCTGATAGCAAATAGAAGATCGGAAAAGTGCGGTTAATTTTAACAAGACGAAAAGTGGCAAGGGGGCTATGTAAGCGCGGTGCTTAGAAAAGAGGAGACAGAGGAAGAAGTGGAGCAGAATGGGAAGGGCAGAGGAAAAGGGAACTAGATGGAGGAAGACGGAGAGGAAGGGAAGAGGGAGCAAAAAAGAGGAAAATAAGAATAAAGGGGAATTGGACAAAAGATCGGGGAAGTGGGACCCCCAAAAATGATTAAGCCCTCCCCCAAAACAGAGCAAAATAAAAATGAAATGTCATAGCAATATTCCTTTCAAACTCTTAGTATTATAGAAAACTTAATGACACAACTTCAGGATAGTAAAATTTATATCATCAAATACTAAAACTATGAAATAAAACCAGAGCTGTTAGAGTTAAGGAAATTGAGAAACTAAATAACAGCCCTTTAGAGAACAACACATTACAGACAGCAATAAAAAGATAATGGGCATGAAAGCTGGGCCAAGAGACTAAAGCAATGTGGAGCAGATCATAGGTTTGAAGACTAGACAACAACGATGCAGATAACAGTGTTTCTGAAATAAAGAACGTATCATAATTCCCAAAATAAGTATCACAACTCTCTGAAAAAAATCACACCTGAAAATGTCATGCCATTGTGTTCCAGGGAAAATAGAAAGAGAGTAATCAATACCAAAGTGCATTTTATTAAACATTATATATATTACCTATAATTTAAATTTTATATATCATATCGTTTTAAATTGATAAAACATAAGGAATAACAACAAAAGAGCATTCAGACATCCAGACAGATAAAGGAAGTTATCTACAAATGGTGGAAAACTTATGATGGCCACAATATCACCAAAGCCCGGTATGAAAGCACCAATGAGCTCTTCCAAGCAGGGAGGTAAGCAATAACTTTTGACATTGAAATGTGGCCAAATGTGGTATTCATCCAAACAAAATTTCAGGCACACTGAAGCAGTAGTGAGATAATGGGTTGGGGTATTAAATTATTTCTTAATACAGAACTAAAACTAAATTATTATAGGAATTTTGACTACAGAATTTAAGTAAATCTTATAAGTCTTCATGAAATTACACAGTATAACCAAACAATAAATAAACAGGGGGAAGAAAGTACTGAATTGTTCATTGTTTTGTCTTTTACATTAATGTCCATTTGCAATATATGAATTTGAAAGGATATAAGAAAACCTAATAAATCTAATTGTATAATGATTATCCTTTTAAAAATTTATTTTGAAGCTGTGTTTTAGGCACTAATGTATCATAAATATACATTTACCTGCATTTCAACAGCTCATTCGGTTTTATAACATTTTTCTTCTATTAAGGAAAAATAAAATCAATGCCTTTAAAAAACTAAATTGGTGAAAAAGAAATAAAATATATCAACAAATTGATTCTAAAATATTATATGAAAACAAAGACATAGACTATCTAAATAATTTTTTAATGGCAAAGCAATGTTGGACAAACAACATTCCATCATAGGGCACTTACCATAAAGTTATTGTGGTGGTGGTGGCTGCCAGGTGCTGCCGCGGCTATGCTGACTCACAGGGACCCTGTGTACAACAGAAAGTTAAATTCATCAAGATAGCCTGGCACTGCCCAAAAGATACATGCATAGGTCAGAGCAGAATCGATAGCAGACTTCAAAATAGCCCCACATACATGAAACTGAATGCATAAAGATTGGTACCCTAGGCATTCGTGAGCTGAAATGGAGTTATATTGGTCATTTTGAATCAAGCAATCAGATAGTTTGTTATGCCACATTCACAATCATAAAGAACATTTCACATTATCTTGAAAATATAGCTGTCTGTGATAGGATAACACAGAGGCTATTATTATTTTATATAGCTATTATGATAATAATATGATCATTATTCAGATTTAAACCTCATCACGAAGCCAATTATGAAGAAATTGAAGAATTCTGCCAACAACTGCAGTCTGACATTGATCAATCATGTAATCAAGTTGCATTGGTAAATTCTATTGATTGGAATGTAAAAGTTAAGAATGAAGAGAAAGAATCTGTTTTTGGAAAATGCGGCATTGGAAACAATATCCCATGATCGAATTTTTCAAGACCAATGGCTTTTTCATGGCAAATGTCCTTTTTTGACACCATAAATATGGGCTATACACATTGGCATCAACAGATTGGAGATATAAAACTCAAATTGATTACCTAGTGAAAAAATATGGTGGAGAAGCTCAATATCATCTGATAAAAATAAGGCCAGGGCCAACTGTGGAACAGATGATCAATTGCTCATATGTAAGTTTGGGTTGAAGCTGAACAAAATTAAAGGAGTGCATGGGAGCCAAAAGATGACCTGGAGTATGTTCCTCTTGAATTTAGAGACCACCTCAAAATAGATTTGACTCATTGAACACTAATGACCTAAGACCAGAGAAGTTCAAAGACGACGTCATACATGAAGAAAGCAAAAGGTCATTAAAAAGACAGGAAGAAAAGGCCAAAATGGATGTCATAAGCGATTCTAAAACTTGCTTTTGAACATAGCGTTCCTAAAGCTAAGGAAAGAAATGATGAGGTAAAAGAGCTGAACAGAAAATTCCAAAGGGCAGACCAGAAGGCAAAGTTAAGTATCATAATGGAATGTTCAAAGACCTGGAGTCAGAAAAGTAAAAGGGAAGAATATGTTCAGTATTTCTTAAGCTGTAATAAATGAAGAAAATAACTCAATCCTTAAGTTGAAGTATTGAAAGATTCTATGGGCAAAATATTTAATGATGAAAAATGCATCAAAAGAAGATAGAAGAAATAGACATGAGTCATGGTACCAAATAATTTTGCTGACATTCAACAATTTCAAGAGGTAGCTTATGATGAAAAATTGAGGGTTGAAGGAAGAAGCCCATGCTTCCCTGGAGGCATTGCCCAAAGACAAGTGTTCAGGAATTGACAAAGTTCCAATTGAAATGTTGCAACAAAATCATGCAGCCCTGAAAACATTTACTAGTCGAGGCTCAGAAATTTGAATGACAGCTACTTGGCCAACTGGCTGTAAGAGATCCATATTTGAGCCCATCCCAAAGAAAGGTGACCTAACAGAATATGGAAGGTATCAAAAAACATCATTAATATGAAATGAAATTAATAATTGCTGGCTATCATTAAAAACACATGCAGTAGTACATAGACAGGAAGCTGACAGATATTCAAGCTGGATTAGAAGAGCACATGGAATGGGGGCTATCACTACTGATGTCAGATCTTGGCTAAAAGCAGAGAACATCAGAAATACGTTTACTTGTATTTTATTGACATACAAAGATACACAACTGTGGATCAAAACTAACTATGAGTAACGTTGTGAAGTATGGGAATTCCAGAACACTTAATTGAGCTCATGTCAAACCTGTACATGGACCAAGAGGCAGTCCTTTAAACAGAACAAGTCATTACTGATTGGTCTGAAATCAGAAAAAAAAGGCATCACTCTTTCATCATATATGCTGAGCAAGTAAGTGGAGAAGTCAACTATATAAAGAAGAATATGACCTCAAAATACAGGAATATTTAACGACACTGGCTAAAAGTGAAGGTGACTAGAGGATTTACTGATGAAGCTCTAAAACGAAAGCCTTCAATAAAAGAAATCAAAATCTCACAACTGGTCAATAAACAACAATATGATAAACAAAGAAAAGATCCAAATTATCAAGGATTTCATTTGACTTGGATCCACAATCAAAAGTTCTGGGGATTAGCAGTCATGCCATCAAATTGTGTATTGCATTGGCCAAATCTGCTACAAATGTGTTTTGTAAAGTGTTAAACAGGAAGATGTCACTTTGAGGATTAAGGTTATGATAACTGAAACCATGGTATTTTTTCTATTGCTGTATATGATTTTAAAAGTTGGACAATGAATGACAAAAACTGAAGACAAATGGATGCAATTGAATTATGGTGTTGATGAATAATTCTGAATAGGCTTTTAACTGCTAGAGGATCGGACAAGTCTGTGTCGGAACATGTCCTTAGAAGCAAAGATGACAGACTTTTGTCTCATGTACTTTAAACATGTTATCAGGAGGTGTCCCTGGAGAGAAACAG
>NW_022103906.1:56784935-56786536 GCF_000313985.2 Echinops telfairi | reverse complement strand
TTTTATTGGGGCTCATACAATTCATCACAATACATAGATCAATTGTGTAAAGCACATCTATACATTTGTTGCCCTCATCATTCCCAAAGAAACAGGAAAATTTTAGCCTTGGATTACACAAAGATTTCTTAGGAATACTATCAAAAATAAAATCCACAAAGAAAACAATTGACCAATTGAACTTTGTCAAAATAAAAATGTCTGTGCTGTCAGAGGACCTAGTAAGAGATGGAAAAGACCAGCCACAGGCAGGAAAAGTCTTCGAAAACACAAAGTATGCAAAGAATTTCCCTTCGTCATATAGAAAAAACTTCAATATTCAACTAAGCAACTCCATTATAAACAAAGAAACAACTGAGGAAAACAACAGGCAGAAACAATTGAATGGACTTTTCACCAGAAATGCTGCGTGGATGTCAAGTGCAGCACACATAGTCTTGAGGAGCACACGTAGTCTTGGTCCTTGCTACTGTGCGGCTGAGACTCACCGCGATGCTATGTGAACCAAAGGAAAGACCGACTCGTTCTGTGCCAGTCGCACATTCCTTGCTGTTTGACCCCTTGTTGCAGTCCTCGTGCGGCTCCGGCTCCTTGAGGAGCTTCCGGTTTCGTTTGTTCTTCTGATCCTCTACTGAGCTACCACCACGCACCATGAAAAGACTCACAGCATTTCTCGTATGGCCAATCCCCATGCGGTTGGGGAACAAGGAGCTGGAGCGGTTGGGGAACAAGGAGCTGGAGCGCTTACAAAGAATTCATAAAATTCTTTGTAAAGTTTTTTTGGGTAAAATTCTTAGTAAAATTCAAATAGTAGCCACTTTAGAAAACCGGTCGCCAGTTTCTTAGTGGCGTCAAAGAACCCCTTATAGCAATTCTGCTTTTAGTTGTTAACCTAAGAGAAAGGAAAGCATATGTTCACACAAAGTCCCACATGTGGATATCCCCGGTAATCATATTTACAAAGCAAAACGGTAAAGAACTCATTGGCCTAACAATGGGTCAGGAAATCAGGGGGTACGTTCTTGCGATGGAGTACCACACTCAGCAATAAAAATGAGAAGCCATTTTCCACCCAATTCATGGAAGAATCTCAAAAGCACTGTGATACATGAGAGAAGTTAGACACACAAACACTGTATGTATGATGCCGTTTATGTTGTTGCTGTTCGGCGCCATGGAGCTGGCTCCAACCCATGTGGAGCCATGTACCCGAGAAAGAAGCACGGCCCGGTCCTCACATATGTGCCTGTGTTGGAGCCTGTTGTCGCAGCCCGCCACTTATAAGATGATAAGAAACACAAAACGAGAGAGACGGAAGTCAGATCAGTTGTTGCCAGGAGCTAGAAGAAGAAGAAAATGATTGACTACAAAGGTGTGGGAGGGGGTCTTGTGGGGTCAAGGTCATAGTCTATATTTTGATTGTGTTGAGCTGGCATGACTACGTGCATCAAATTTCATCGAACTTTACACTCACAAAAGGGGGGATTTTATCACATGTAAATGATATGAATCTGACTTAAAAACTAAAATGACCTATTTATCAACTCTCATGAGGAAAACAGCCCCATTTAGCTCTTCCTTCTAGAAATGCTGATAGAACG
>NW_022103906.1:56751849-56784835 GCF_000313985.2 Echinops telfairi | reverse complement strand
AAACTAAAATGACCTATTTATCAACTCTCATGAGGAAAACAGCCCCATTTAGCTCTTCCTTCTAGAAATGCTGATAGAACGATCAATAGTAATACTCGTCAGTTAGCATTCGTGGTGCTTGTATCAGGGTGATGGGACTTGTGTGACATTTTGTATTCTTTTGGTCATTTTTATATAGTGTTCCATCACTAAAATGAATATGTGCTCTTTAAAATATGTGCTACTTAAAAATAAAAGCAATGGAGCAATCTCTTTAAGGCTAAAAATAAGTCAAAAAAAGAAAATGATTGAAAAACAAGTCTTAGCAAAAGGAATCCAGAGAGGCTCAGATGCTTCAGCAATCAAAACTGGAACCCGTCACCGCGGAGGGTGTGGATTTCAAGTCATTGCAGCCCCGTGTGTGACAGAGTAGAGTCAGATACTCCCTCGGGTTTTCTGGGCCGTGATTTTAACGAAAGCAGATAGCCAGACCTTTCTTCTGAGGCACCTCTGATGCGTTTGAGTTGCCAACTTCTTTGTTAGTCGTGAAGTCCTCGACTGTGCCCCTCGGTGCTGCTAAGGGGTCATCATCAGAAGTAAGATAATGTAACCATTTGGGGGATGACAGCAGCTTCTTCTGGACACTGTCCTGGACCTGAGCAGGCAGTTGGTTAATGACTGACCATCTAGATGAAAATGTCCTATGTGCTTCCTACACGCTCTCTCAGCCTCCTTTCGTTCCAAATACACTCCTGACTAGTACAGGGTTTCTAGCATGTCGACTTTTAAGGAGACAGAGCATTCCTGAAATCTCATACCCACGGAACCCAACCCACTGCCATCAAGTTATGTCCAGTTCACAGCAACGCTGTATAGCGTTTCCAGGACTGTGATTCGTATGGAGCAGACAGGCTCCGCTCTCCCACGGAGCAGCTGGTAGGTTTGAAATACTGACCCTGTGGTTAGCAGACCAACATCCAACCCACAGTCCAACAGGCCTCCATAGAGTAGGATCTTTCTTCGAGTTTATTGGTAGACTCTTTTCTCAGTCCTTGTGAGAGATTATTACATATTTTATACAATCATTTTAGTAATTGTATAGTTATTTTAGTTATAGTCGTACATCTGATTATCCCCCCAGAAAAGGCAGGCAGTTAACACAGCGGTACTGAATAAAATGATGCATCATATTTATCATCCATTCTTAGTATATGCCTTAGGTCTTTCATGTCTGTCCTGGACTTACATTTAGAGATAATATCAACATGAAGAGGAAAATAGATATATTCAAGTAACAATACGAGGAAATAACTAGTTAACAGGCTTACGCTTAAGCATAAATAGTTGTTCGCAACTTCTGGATGGGATATTGAGAATGGGCAAGATCCAGTCATGTTAACTGTGCTTCCTGAGGATGACAGAAAACTACTCCTGCCCTTCACATTTCTGCCTGAATGACGACATATCAACCTAGCCCCAGCAGCCCTGCTGCTTGGGATCACACGGTTGTGTGTGTAAAAGTGTTTTAGGGAAGACCAACACTTTAATACGGTGCCCTGGTAGCACAACGAGGAAGTGTTCAGCTGCTCACAGAAAGGTCAGCGAGCCAACCCACCTGGAAGAGAAAAGACCTCCGGGCTGCTCCCATGAAGATGAGAGCCAAAGAGCCTTCCTGGGCAGCTCAGCTCTGCCACGAGGTTGGTTATAAGTCATGATTGACTGACAGGCATCCTACACCAGTACAATAACAAGATGATCACAAAGGCCTACTCAAGCCCTGTGAAGGGCTCATGATCACCTACTGCAGCTGAAGATCCAAATTCTAACCCAGACCACGCTCACACTCACGGAGCCCATTCAGTTAGGGAGCGTGTCACCAATAGCATTACAAAAACTTCGACTTCAGACTTTATTTTTAAGATCTATGTAGGCCTACAATTCATATCATCATATAGTCATATAAGCGCAAATGAAAAAGGAACTACAGTTACTTTTATGACCTGTTGTCATTGCTCTGAAAAATTTTAGAAGACAATAAAATATAGAGCGAGGTCTAAATGCATGTGCACACTTGGTTCTTTGTTTAGGAGTCCTCTGCCATCTCCTAGGCATTATGAAGAGTGCCAAATCATGCTGCACACCCACCCACTCCATTTTCCAGGACACCCTGGGGGGATATATTGCTTTATAAAAAAGAAAAAAATCAGATTTAGTATTTATGTAAGTTTCATGAAATACTTAATACTCGCTGGTAAAGCTTTCAGCGTTAACTTAGAGGTACCACAAGACAAATTCCTCATCTTTCCAAACCTCTATTAGAGTTCTGAGAAAATCCATGGCATGAGACATTCTCTCATTTCTCTTATAGGCCACGGGGCTCTGCAGTCAACTTCAGGGCAGGTTGGCACACACACGTATCTTCATGGAAAGCAATGCCCCCGGAGACCATGGTCAAGAAATCAAAATGCACCGAGTAAATTTGCAGTAAAGCCAAAATAACAAGACCCCTCGAAACTATTAAAAAATCAAAGATGACATTCTGAGGACTCATGTGCCTGCCCCCAGATATAGCTATTTTCAATTCCCTGATATGTAAGGGAGAGCTGAACAATGAGGAGGAGGATGGAAGAAAAGTGAATGCTTTTGAATGAGGGTGATGAAGCATATTGAATATACCCAAAGGATGGCCAGAAGAATGAACAGATTTATCTTGGACAAATGACATCCACAATACTCTTTAGAAGAGAACGATAAGATATGCCAAGTGATTTGGACATGCTATCAGGTGGAGGGAGCAGTTCTTGGCGAAGGATATCTTGCTTGATAAAGCGCAAGAAGGGGAAAGCCCTCGCTGAGATGGGTTGACGCAGCAGCTGTCGCAATGGTCTCAAAGAGAGCAACAGCGCGAAGATGGCCCAGGACTGGGTAGTGCTTCTTTCCTATGGACATAGGGTCACTATGAATCAGTATCACTTTGATAGCATCGAAATAACAAAACAAGGAAATACAAGGTGTTGTAAATAAACAAAACAAGTCCATGGACACAGATGGGAAATTATGAACGGATGAGAAAATGTTTAAATAGGATCGTAACTGGTTCCATATTGAGGTCAGAAGCATTTAAAATTCCCCGACCAAACGTCCCTCTGCACCCCCCCGCCCACTCACCCTCATCGGCTTTATCACCTATTCTTCGTGTATGCTTTAGTTCTTTCGCATCGGTCCTAGACTTATATTAGAGACATTGCTATGTCAAGCTGCATGCCAAGGTTGATTCTGTCGGTTTCTAAATAGTCAATTCCAGCTCCTGGTAACCCGTGTGTGTCAGAACTGTGTACCAAAGGATTTTTCATAAGTAAATAGCCAAACTTTTCTTCCAAAATTAAAATCTCCACATTTTTATTAGTAGCCTACAGCATGATTGATCCCCAAACTCCCTCAAGTCTTCACTGTCTCCTCCAAAGGATACAACTTATACCAGATGGTTGGAAACTAAAGAGAAACATCTTCCGTCGGGGAGGGGCTTATTTAGCTCAAGAGACAAGTGCTGCCTTTGCAGGGACAGCAGCACAGCCCGAGCCCCACGTGGTGGGAAACAGCTAAAGGCACTCAAGGGACAAGGCAGTGGAAGTAAAAGTTTATTAGTTTAGGTAACAAAGGTGGATTGTTGAGTGAGAGTGTTGATGTAAACCTGCATATACATTCACAGTTCATGTGCTAAAAAGTTTTCTTATTCTGGTAGAGCCCCACACGGACTGGATAGAAGAGAAAGTTCTCTGTGTCTTGAGGAAGTCTTTGAGAAAGGAAAACTTCAGTCTTGCAAAAAAACACATGCCCCTCTTAGACAGTTCTAAACGGTTATAAAGAGCTGGCTGTTGGAAGGGTTGAAAAACGACTTCTTAATTATGAACCACAATGTGGCTTTTCAGGAAGGGGAAATCACAACTCGTGAGCTTTCTCAGACTGGGGTCTGTCTCTGTCTGAAACTGTAAGCGCACAATATTCAACATTGAAATCTCTGCATTAGAGACGTTGTGGTACCATATGTTAAAAAAATAATTTGGCAAGGGCTTTGAAATCTGGTATTTCTGAAGTTTCAGTGAAATGGGCACCTTAAGGTAAGTAAAACCTATATTTAGTAACACAGGTCTCACAAAGTGAACACAACCTAGGAGACTTTGGGGAAGTCTGAGGAGTGGTATTCCCCTATTGCTATAGAACAATATTCTTCGGTTATTTGCCAGGATTACTTTTAGCATCATTCCATGTCCTTGGGAGGGTTCAAACTTGGTTCTTGACCTTCTTAATAACATATTCTCCAACTGTATGGGTATCTATAAGCCTAAACTGATGTCCTTAGATTTTAATTAACCAAAATTGTAATTTTAAATTGTTTGGAGTAGAAATAACTTCTTTTTTGTTTCTTATATTTTAAGTAAATTAAAATACCTGAATCACACACTACACACACACACACACACACACACACAAACACACACACACGGGATTCGAGCGTAACAGCAGTCGTGGCGCTGGCACAAGACCGGGCGATGTTTTGTTCTGTTGAACAGAAAGGGTTGCTATAAGTCAGAACTGACAAGATGGCACCCGACAACAAAATATTTGCTCACACAATGTTCTGGAGTTTCCTGCCCCATCTTTGCATGAGAAGATCCTGTCCACGTGTCAAGGCTGCGCTTGCATCTGGCACCTGGAAATGTCTGAGCTGCCTCCTGTCTCCGCCCACCCGGCATAAGGAGTCACTCCGTTCCACCGCTGTCCATTGAACATAAGAAAGTCTAACTCCTTGAACCTTGGGGGTTTTGCCTGGCAATTTGCTCATAGTTGTTTGCAGATTGCACGTGATTACTAATAACATTGAGCACCGTGTCTAGGACAAGACAGGTGATCTTCCCAGTTTCTTTCCTGCACGATGCATGTTCCAGAATGACATTATACTTAATGAGGAGGCCAAGGCTGAGTGCATCCGTTTACTTCACTCCTCCCCATCTAGCACTCAGTTTTCATTTAACACTTTTGCTTTCTACCTTTTATTTCTCTTTATCTTAGAGGAATGCGTGCTTTTCTTCCATTCCAGGGTCAAACTCTCCAACTGTTGCTTTAAATTATAGTCGTTTCATTTCCACTTGGGCCTGGCTCTAGTCCTCTCCTCCTTCTGGAGAGGAAGGCGGTCTGTTAATGTTGCAGTAAAAAGAGAAAAGGCTACTGTGCTCTGCTCTCTGCTGCTCGATTTTCCCCACACTCTTTTTTCAAGTCCTCGCCCGACGCTTCCCCAACTCACGGGCAATCATTTTAAACCTGCTTTCTTGTTTGCCATCTTCCACTCTTTCACACTCCCCAGACGGGAACCTTTTAACAAGCAGAGTTCTCAAGAGGGAAATCTTCACCTTTTGATCTGTTCTACAAACATCAAGCAAGCAATGTTGATTATATTTTAGAGACATGCCGCCACTCAAAAATACTTTTTAATAAATAAAGACTTTGATCAGAAAATGAACAACAATATATACAAATATCTTTTAAAAGGATGAAGGAAATACACAGTCTGTTCTTGTATGGTCCAAACCCTCTGACTTATTACTGTTAAAGCCAATGAAGGACCGTCTTGTATTCGCTTCAGGGATCACAAGCTGAGGACGATAGCTACCAACCAAGGATGGAGCAGAGGAAGGGGCCACTCTCTCCCTGCTGTTTTGTGAGGGGGACTGAGATAGTTTATTGTGCCAGCCTGGCCGATAAACACAAGTGGGATTAACTGAAGGGCGGTGAGATAAATGGCTCGGTGAGCCTTGCCTTTCTTGTCTCTCGCTCTCTGATCATTGGACCAGTGTGTGGCTGCCTTGCTTGTTCTGTGCCTCAATTTACAGGCTACACTACCTGTGGGATGCCTAGCCTGTGAACTGTGTCGCTGTAAGTTGACGTCCCTTTAAGACATCTCTGGAGCTGGGGACTGGCGGTTGGTGACCTGGCTGACAGTTGGTGACCTACCTTGTGATTGGCTGCTGTGCTGAGATAGCCTAGCTCGCTCTCTATATAGAGGAAAACCTGACAGCAGACTAGACTTAAAGGACTGCTAGTGTCTCACAACTCTCTCTCACGGGAGTGAGTTGCACTGAGCCATTTGTACTGCTTTATAATTTAACTGTTCATTTCTTGTATTATATATTTATCTGTATTTAATTTAACAGTTCATTTCTTGTATGATATATCCAATTATCTTTATAAGTAAATATATTAAATTATCAACAATTTGGTTTTATCTCTCTAGAGAACCCTGTCTAACACAGGGACGGATGAAGGGATAGAGGCAGTGTGCCAAAGAAATTGAGTAGTATGAATTGTCTTATGAGAAAAAGGATGTGTGGCATGCGGAGCTCATCGTGGCTCTGAGCACACTTGAGCACGAGCAGTGCTTGAGGTGAGATGGCTCGATTGAAAGAAGACACGGCAGCCACTGCCACCATGAAGGAGAAGTGCCAGGAGCTGCTAGCTGGTGCTGTGAGTCTCTTGAATACATCTTCTGAAGTCCTTGTTAATAAAAATAAATATTTTGTTCTTGCTGCAAAAGCTACTACAGGGACTTGAGTTGGTTAGATTACCAAGTCCTCTACAATTCAGCACCCCGCTTACGGATCTTACAAAGTCTGCAGATAAATGGAATCGTAAACTATGCATCTTTTTAAGGAGACGATATTGTGCATAAGGGGGGGGGGGCACGTGAGAAGAGAAAATATGCAAAAGAGCAGAGTGAAAAATCCAATGAGAATGTGATGACAGGAAGTGCTGGGGGAAAGTGTGAATACAATGTGCCAAGGGGGTGATGGTTCCCAGCATACTGTCTGTCTTCGTTATCTAGTGATGCTAGAACATTCCTCAAATTGATGACTTTACCAAATACAAATGTATTTGTCAGAGTTTAGGAGGCTAGAATTCCAGATTCATGGCGGCAACTCTAAAGCACAGCTGGCGCTCACTGTGGGCTCCAGAGGACGATCTTTGTCTCTATGAGTTTCTGCTCCTGGGTGATCGTCATGTGGCTTTATAGCTCTCTTCTCCCAGTTCTGCTGGTCCAAGGTGCTCTTTTGGGGTCTTGTAAGAGATTATTTCCAAACATACCCGACACTAACCTTGCCTCATTACCAGTGAGTTGACAGAAAACTCATTCCCAAATGGGATTTGAACCACAGGCAAAGGTAAGGCTTTACAACACATATTTGGGATGGGGTGTCACACTGCAACCCATCACATTGGCACCCCATGAAAATCAGATTTCAACCAATTCTCCAACATACTATTTGACCTCAAAATAAGAAATATTAAAAGGTGGTAACTTTTGCTACTGTAATTCTTCAGAAATAAAAATAGAGATAAAAATGTACGTGTATATTTCCAGTTCCCTAGAGCCAATCCCAGCTTCTTTTCAGAACAGCTTAAGCTAGAGCATTTCTGTCCCCAATAATGAACCCATGTGATCTACGGAAGACTTGACCAAGGGCATCACAAGCACACAGATGTCTTATCTCACAAGGCACCCATTTCCCCTTCAATTGTTTTCCTGTCAGAATCAATACCTCTTGGGGGTCTGCTTTTGAGGTTCGGCCAAGTACTCTTTGTGCTGACACAGCTCAGCTCATGCCAAATAGCCCTGCCGCCCCAGTTCTCATTAGGAGAACAAAACACACAATCATGCCAAACAAGGCATCCCACTGCTATAGCAAAACATGACTGTGCCTTGGAAATCATAGACTGTCAGGGAGAGAAGGGGACATGGAGGCCACTGTATTCCAGGCCAGCATTTTGCTGAAGAAAAATCAGGGGGATGATCACACAGGAATAGTCGCAGAGCCTGGACCCACTCATGCTTTTTGATTTCCATATCTCCACATCTTGCTCCAGTATCAGTTTTGACATAGTCCTTCAAGTCTGACCACATTGCTTGTTGCCTTGATCTTAACTTTAGATTTAATAATAATATAGAATTTACCAGCTGTATCCATGAATCCAGAATATAAAAAGTCTGGCTACTGAACAAGGGCCCAGATTTATAAGGTTTCTAACTGGCTGGTGGAGCTACTATTATGGAACACCAGATTACAAGCCTAGAACCCGAGATTTGGTCCAATTATGTCTATTGCTCTACGACTGATAGGCTGGGCAGGGGCAAAATTCCAGTCTTAAGCCAGGCACTGAGAAGGATCAAAATGAAACCAAGGCCAGCACTGGATGGGGATAGCAGTGGACATCATTTTGGTAAGGCGGCAACTTCTGAGTCCAATGCCTTGTTTGAGCAACTGTCCACTGTATGAACTCTCCCTCCACCCCACCATTCCAGTATACAAGCCACACCTCACACTCGGCCCCACCCTTGAACCAGACAAACGATGTAAAGGGGTACGGTTGGTGGCATGAACATGCAGCCTTCGGGTGAAAGTGGCCCTGAGGTGAACGATGGCACCACATCGGTGAAGAGCTGTCGTAGTCTGGCCCCGGTCCCCAGCTCTTCTCCTTCTTAGTGGCCAGATCTCCTGTCTGTGGCCACAGACGGTCCTCTGCAGCGTGATCAGCCCAGACACAACAGAAGGGAATAAAGGATTAGGATTCTCTCTAAAGCCATTGCCTTAACCATAAGAAACCTTGAATAATCGTGATTTCATTATTCTAGAAAATCAATTTTGAGGGGAAATAAAGTGTAGGCAAGTTTTCCTCAGTAAAGCTAATTTCCATGTATTTTCAGGCAATTCCCTTTATTACATTCTTCCAAAAGCACTAGTATTCAATGCATTTGATCACAAATTCATAATACAAAGCCCCATTTGGATTAAAATGAATTAGGAAAACTAGCCAGTAAAGATTGATTAAAGGGCCTACACTAAAAACTAAATAAGTCACCACCAAGTCAGTTCCAACTCCCAGCATCCCTAGCTGGCAGTCTTGAGCTGCCCCTTCGGGTTTGTGAAATTGTCAACCTTTACGGGAAGAGGTAGCACGCCTCTCTCCCTCTGAATGTTTGGTTGGTTGAAGTGTTGACCTTACCCTTGGTACCACCAGGGCTCCTAAAGTGAAGACTAGGGAGATCCCAATGAACAGTATGGCCATAATAGTTCATCTGCGGAAAAAAGAATACATGATCATTAGCCCAAAATAGTTTTGATCAGGTAAAATGATATTAATTCATAAAGCTAGAAAAAATGCTCCATAGATTCCATAGAGATTTTATGATGTGTTGTTGGTAACAGATAGAAAGATAGATTCCTACAGATTTGTGCATAAGAAAAGCAGCCGCTAAAAGAAAATGAGGAATTGTATGTATCGGTGTGTTTGGCATTAGATACAAACACTCCGGGAAAGATTTAGACACCTTTGCTGTTGTTAGTAAATTCAACAGATGTCAAAACAAATAGGCTGCGGGTTGAAAGGGGATTCTAGTAGTTGATGGATTATAGTAGGATTATATTAATTTCTTCAATAGATTAGGGATAGTCTCCTGAACTACCTTTCACAGAACTAGCAGACTGTCGTGGAAGCTGACCTCCAAACTATGAAACCGAACCCGTCGTCATTGAGACATTGCCAGGTAGCGACCCTGCCAACCAGAGAAGAACTACTCCGTGGGGTTTCTATCTTCATGGAAGCACGCTGCCACATCTTCCTCCTGTGGAGCTGTTTCGTTGGTTCAAATAGCTGACCTCTGGTTAGCAGCCGAACCCTTAACCACCATGCCCACGGGGAGACAGACTCGCGGGGCTGGAAATACGATCAGGGAACAGGCAATGCCAAGTGTGCGGTGATCTCATTTCATCACGGGCACTGACGTCAAAAGTTCATAGCCAAGAGTTCTGGCAGAAGTGCGAAAGAAGGGCTTTATACTTCAATTACAAAAAAAAGAGAACAAAATGAATAAGAACAACTTTTTAAAAAGTGAAATATCAGAGAAATATTTCCATGATTATTTATATTGAGTTTACCTAGAACCACCATATGCTGATAAAGCAAAACTTCAAGAGGTGGAATTTTCTACAGTTCGCAAAATTCTACGTGGTGGACAACACTTAATACCATATACTTTAAGGCTACATGCTTTAGAATCATTTTCTTTAAACAGCTAATAACTTTCTTTTGTGAGAGACATAAACGGATTTCCCGCTTCCTGCTTCAGCGGGTTCTGGGAACCCTGCTGAATGGTGTTTATACCCCATTCGGAGGCCTGTGTGTTTGCAGTGACCACTAATGAGGAACCTGCATCTCCTGAAAATGCTAAAGTCAGAGGTTATTTAAAGGAAGACTTCACCGTGGAGTCATCCTACTGGGTTAGTACATGTCTCTCAACAGATCTCAGCTACTCTAATGATATCTACCCTTCATTACCAGTAGTGTTGACTCATGGGAAATACTGTGGTCATGTGCCAGTGATTAATATGAATTACTAAACCATTGGGAAAACTGTGATCATCTATTCAAACATTCAGCAGAAGGTTACAAAGGGTATGTCCCTACAACATACCACATGTAGCCATGGATTAAACAAGGTCATTGAACAAGTGGCCCTCATCTGCTTAAGCCAAATAATGAGGAAGTTCAGAAAGTTATACGATAGATATGACAATTGTGTAGCACTTTGATTCCACCTAATCACGGCGACCATAATATGATGACTTTTAGATATGTAAATAATGTGTATGTAACAAAGATTTCCTTATTAACAGCCAGTAAGTACCCCATGCAGGTAGAACAAAACTGACAAGGCAAGCTTCTAATAACACTTCTATTTGCATGATACCCCAAGATATTTATTCATATGCTAGGCCATTGGATGTGTTAAAATATACAATGCAAACATATTTCTATCAACTAAACAGAGGATAAATGAGAAAAGACCAAGATTAGAAGAAGAAAGATAAGAAGGAAAATACTTTAAAAACCTACGTCATAGATGAGAAAAGTTTAAACTAGGACCATGGCTGTAAGGAAGGAGAAGAAAGGAAAATATCTAATATTAGAAATTAAATCAACTCAATTGATGATTTGCTGGATGTGATAGGTAGGTTTATTGTGCCAACCTGGCCAATAGGAATGTGTGGGATTAATAAGATCACAGTTTAATTGGAGGGCAAAGAGAAAAATGGCTTGGCAAGGCCCGCCCTCTCTCTCTTGCTCTCTGGTGATCAGACCAGCCTGTGGCTGCTTTAGCTAGTTCTCTGCCTCAATTTGTGAGCTGTACTACCTGTGGGATAGCTGACCCATGGATCCTGACGCTAGTACTTGAGGTTCCTTTAAGACATGCTTTGCCATGCTGTTGGTGTGTACATCGCTTGAGCTTGAGGCTGGAGGATCCTGTCGTCTTACATTGCTTGAGTTTGATATCCCATCTGGGCCTGCTTCACTAAGCTCCTGAGCTGCTGACCGTTAATGACCCACCATGCTGTTTGCTGCCTGTGGCTGGACTGCCTGCATTGCTCCAGAGAAGACTCAGCTGTCTGCTTCCCTGACCTTGGACCCAGCAGCCCTAGTGCGTTGAAGGATTTCCAGTATATTAACTGCTCTTCAGAAGTGAGTTGAACTGAGCCCTCTATACTGTTGTGTGGACTAATCAGCTGTTATGGTCCTTCATGCTGTATAGATCTATCTATATCTAGCTATCTAATCCTACGTATCCTAGTTTGTTTTTCTAGAGAACCCTGTCTAACACAATTGGTACCTGAAGTGGTTCTAGAGAAAAAAAATAATAAATAAGGACTTCTCGAATTGGCTCTCCAGCCTGATCAGGCTTAACAGCACTGATGATACTATACCTACCCCTAAAAGCATGGATAAGTCTGCCACTATTTCTAGAGTGGATGGTGTTAATCCATGGTGTGAAGTCGCAAAGCTAATATACACAGTATCACCACCAATAGATGAAGTGCTTGTGAGAGGAAGGCTCTGGGTGATCATGTGTTTGCTATTTTCCAGCAGTTCTATCAGGACGAGAAGTCTAGGGAAGCTGATTGGCTGGTGCTCTTACAATAGAAAATGTGAACAAGGAAAGGGATAATCTCCGAACCTCAGAAGCACCTCTCAAGTGCTGAATAACAGACCTAAAAGCTTCTGCATGTGCTACAAAGGAGAGTCTTTCTGTCCTCTAGTAACAGAGCTGACATTGCTGAAAACCAAATCATGAGTCTCATCATACGAGTAGCTACACTACAGCATCAGCTGAATTGCAGATCTAGACCAGTGTCTGATGTTAAAGTAAGGGCATTCATCAGAAAGACTGACCCTGAAACATGGGATGGGAACATGTGAGCTGATAATCCAGAAGAAGAGGATATTGAGCCCCTAGTGTCGATTAAGCCACCCTAGTCAATAGATCCACCCCTGCCACCTGAGGGGGTTAATCCACTATCAGTAAGACAACTCACACCTGAGCAGATTAACCAAACTGTTCAAGCTGAAACGCCAGGTAGGGCTGCATCGGTAGCATTGCCTGGGGGAGATGCCTTACAAGATATTGCTGAGAGCACCCAGGAAACACCCCATCACCCATTAATTCCTCTAGACCTGTAACTAGAATTAAGTCTCAGAAAGTTCCTAAAGGTGAGGTTCAGAAGATGACTCAGGAAGAAGTGCACTATATTCATAAAGATCTGCTTGAGTTTTCTAATACATACAAGCAGAAGCCTGGGAAATATCCCTGGAAATGGTTACGAAGGGTGTGGGATACTGGTACAAGGAATGTTAACATTACATCAATCTGAGTTTCTTGGGGCCTCTAAGCACAGGTTCTTCCTTCAATGTCTCAGCAAGAGAGGTTAAGAGAGGATCTAATTTGGTTGGTTTACTGAAGCATGGGCTGCCAGATGGCCTAGATTAGACCAATTTGAGGCATCTGACCTACCTTGGTACACTGTAGAAGAAGACATCCAAAAGCTTAGGGAAACTGGTATGTTGGAATGGATCTAGCAGAACAATTCCATAGACCCAAAAAGGGAGTGTCCCAAGGACATACTTTTCACCATGACCGTAAGGAACAAGTTTGTGAAGTGGCCCACATCTCTGAAGATGCTATTTTATGCACACCAGGATTAACAGTGGGCACTGCCCTAAGTGAACTCCGATATGTGCCTATAATGGGGCTGATTGGGCCCCGTGGTGATAGAGGGCAGGTGTCAGCACTGAATCAACAGAGACAGGGTGGACCTGGTTATCGTAATGGACAGCAAGGTTTCTGTAGTAATCAAAGCAACTTGTCTCGTGTGGCCTTATGGCATTGGTTACTTAGCCACTGTGTCCCTAGGAGTGAAATACATGGGAAACCTACTAACTATTTATGTGATCTATACAGGTGCAGGAATGCTAGATCAGGTGAACAGCAAAATAGAGAGTCATGACTACTCCATCAATTCCCAGACCCGAGCCAGTTTACAGCTTCACAACCCCTCGAAAGAGGGGAAGGCCAGGTCCCTTTGAAGACTGACCCTGGTGCATCACCGAAGATTTATATTGTTAGTCTTTCTTCTAGCCTTACCCACAGGGACCTGTGGCCTTTCACAAGAGGGACTGTTCATTGGGGGAAAGGAATTAATCAAACTTTTCGGGGCTTACTAGACACTGGCTCTGAACTGACACTAATTTCAGGGAACCCAAAATGTTTCAAAGGCCCACCAGACAGAGTGGGGACACATGGAGTTCACATTATCAATGGGGTTTTAGCTCAGGTACACCTCACCGTGGGTCCAGTGGGCCCCTGAACCCATCATGTGGTTATTTCCCCAGTTTCAGAATGCATCATTGGAATAGACATACTTAGTAACTGGCAGAACCCCATATAGAAACCCTAAAATGTGAAATAAGGGCTAATATGGTAGGAAAGGCCAAGTGGGCACCATTAGAACTGCCATTGCCTAGGAAAATAGTAAACCAAAAGTATTACAGCATTCCGGAGGGATTGCAGAGATCAGTGCCACCATCAAAGACTTGAAGGATGGAGTGGTGGTGATTCCCACCACATCCCCATTTAATGCACCTGTTTGTAAAGGAAACAGATGGATCCTGGAGAATGACAGTGGATTATCGTAAACTTAACCAGGTGGTGACTTCAATTGCAGCTGCCATTCCAGATGTGATTTCATTGCTTGAGCAAATTAATACTTCTCCTGGTACTTGGTATGCAACTATTGATCTGGCCAATGTCATCTTCTCAATACCAGTCTCGAAGGACCACCAGAATCAGTCTGTCTTCAGCTGGCAGGGGCAACAATATACTTTCGCAACTCTCTTTCAGGGGTACATGAACTCTTCCGTCCTGTGCCATAATTTAGTTCCGAAGGGAGCTTGATCATTTGAGCTTGAGCTTGTCTGCAAAATGTCACACTAGTCCTTTATACTGATGTCATTATGCTGATTGGACCCACTAAGGTGGATGTATCAAAGATTCTAGATTCCTTGGTACAACATCTGCGTGCAAGAGGTTGGGAAATCAACCCAATGAAGATTCAGGCACCCTCCACCTCAGTAAAATTTCTAGGAGCCCAGTAATATGGGGCGTGTCGAGATAGTCCTACTACAGTGAAGAATAAGCTACTGCATCTGCCCACCCCACCCCCCCCAAAAAAAAAAGACTAAACAGGAGGCACAATGCCTAGTGGGCCTCTTCAGATTTTTGAGGCAACATACCTGGCATCTGGGTGTTCTACTTTGACTTATTTATCAAGTGACACAAAAAGCCTCCAATTTTGAGTGGGACCCAGAATAAGAAAAGGCTCTGTAACAGGTTCAGGCTGCCGTGCAAACTGCTTTGCCACTGGGACCATATGATCCAGCTGACCCGATGGTGCTAGAAGTGTCAGTTGTAGATAGAGGTGTACTGTAGTCTTTGGCAGAGTCCTATTGGTGAATCACAGCATAGACCATTGGGATTTTGGAGTAAAGTCCTGCCATCCTCTGCAGACAACTACTCTTTTAAAAAACAGCTGTTGGCCTGTTACTGGGCCTTGATGGAGACTGAACGCCTTACCATGTGCCACAAAATCACCATGAGGGCTGAGCTACCATCATGAACTGGGTATTGTCTGACCCACAGAGTCATAAAGTTGGACATGCGCAGCAACACTCCATTGTTAAATGGAAGCGATATATACAAGATCGGACCAAAGCAGGACCTGAAGGGACAAGTAAGCTGCATGAAGAAGTGGCCCAAATTCCCACAGCCTCCACTCCTGTCACAGTACCTTCCTTCTTCCAGTTTGCACCTCTGGCCTCCTAGGGAGTTCCTTATGATAATTTAACTGAAGAACAGAAAATTCATGCCTGATTTACTGATGGTTTGCACAATATGCAGGTGCCACATATAAGTGGACAGCCACTCACACCACTGGTCCTATAGGGCTCATCCATCCTGGATTCCCTGTATTTTCAGTTCCTATCTGTACCAGTGTACCTCCTCTAGTCTAGCCAGTCTTGCAAGATAGAATTCGAGTCATGGTAGTCGGGGGTTTAAATGGAGAGAAAATGTTTTGAGAAACGATGTACAAATGCGCTTTACACAACTGATGTGTGTATGGATTGGGATAACAGTTGTATGAGCCCTTAATAAAATGTTTAAAAAAAAAAAATAAGTGGACAGCAGCAGCACTACAGCCCCTTTCTGGGATCTCCCTAAAGGACGGTGGTGAAGGGAAATCCTTCCAGTTGGCAGATTTCAAGCAGTGCACCTTGCCGATCAGTTTGCCTAGAAGGAGAAATGCCAAATGTGAGATTGTATACTGATTCATAGGCTGTGGCTAATGGCTTGGCTGGTTGGTCAGGGAATTAGAAGGAATGTGATTGAAAAATTAATGGCAAGGAGGTGTGGGGAAGAGGTATATGGATAGACCTTTCTGAATGGGCCAAGAGAGTAGAGATAATCCTATCTCCTGTGAATGCTCACCAAAGGGTTACCTCTGAAGAGGAGGACTTTAACAATCAAGTGAATAAGATTACACGCACTATGGAGACTGGTCCTCCTCTTTCCGCTGCCACTCCTGTCATTACCCAATGGGCACATGAACATGGTGGCAGGGATGGAGGTTATTCATGGGCACAGCAACATGGACTTCCACTCACCAAGGCTGACTTGGCCACTGCCACTTCTGAGTGCCCCATTTGCCAGCAGCAGAAACCAACATTGAGTCCAAGATATGGGACCATTCCTTGGGGAGATCAACTCACAACCTGGTGGCAGGTTAATTACATAGGACCCCTTTCATCATGGAGAAGGTAGCATTTTGTGATTACTAGAATAGACACCTACTCTGGATATGAATTTGCCTTCCCTGCACGCGATGCTTCTGCCAAAACTACCATTCGTGGGCTTACAGAATGCCTCATCCACCGGCATGGCATCACACATAGTATTGCTTCAGATCAAGGAACTCACTTCATAGCAAGTAAAGTGTGGCAATGGGCTCGTGCCCATGGAACCCACTGGTCATATCATGTTCCTCATCATCCTGAAACAGCTGGCTTTATAGAACTATGGAATGACCTCCTAAAGACACAATTACAGCGCGAGCTAGGTGGAAACAAGTTGTAGAGCTGGGACAATGGTGGGTGTAGATGCTCTAAAGCAGCAGCCAATATCCGATGCTCTATCTCCAATAGCCAGGATTCATGGGTCCAGGAACCCAGGGGAGGGGGAAGCTAGAGTGGCACCACTCACTGTTACTCCTAATGATCCACTTGCAGCATTTTTGCTGTCTGCTTCCTTGACCTTGGACCCAGAAGCACTTGTGAGTTGAAGGACTTCTAGTATATTAACTGCTCCATGGAATTGAGTTGAACTGAGCCCTCTGTACTGTTGTGTGGGCTAATTAGGTGTTATATTCTTTGTGCTGTATGTGTTATATATATATGTATATATATACACATACACATATATAATATCATAAGTGTCCTGGTTTTGTTTCTGTAAAGAACCCTGTCTAACACAATGAATAATAAGGGAAATTAAAACTTCAAAAATAATCCCTAGGATTCATCGTTCAGATACCATCATATTTGGGGTAAATCGGTGAATATCTTACTGCCATTGAGTCAGTGCTGCCTCATAGCAACCCCCTTGCAAGTTTCTGAGACGTTAACTGTTTACATGATTAGAAAGCTCCTTGTGGTTTCTAACTGCCATCCTTGCAGATCCTAACCCAGTTCATAACCACCACACCACCAGAGCTCCTGTAACCAGGAAATAGGTGGCAAAATATGAACAGAACAATGACATTGGTAACAAAAATAAACACACTTGTGACTGTAATCTGAATTTTAGCCATTGTTGTTTTGGCTAAAAGATAGTAAGAATGAAATGGGTAGTGGTGGCCAAACAAGTCCCAGTTCGATGTGAGATTATACACAAATCTTCAAGCTCTGGGTACTGTGAACTTTTATCGAAGTCAAGATATCTGTGAGTCAATAGAAGTGCATTGAGCATGAATCTAAGTAATAATGGTGCTAGCATAATTCACACTATACTGTGCATGATGTGACTGAATGGTAATGTCCCAAGGCACTGTTTCCTAGGAAATGTTTATTGAAGCTCTACAGAAGTCATCACCTCTTGGTTTACTGGAGGATCCCTTTTCTAGCTCAAATTTCAGGCAAGAAGAAACTCTTACAGATCAAGTAGACGAGAATCCCCTCCATTATCACAGCATACAAAGGAGATACTAGTTTCTAGAACATCCTGCTGAGTCCAAAAGAAGAGAGGTTGCCAACAACAGAAAGAGACAACCAGTCTCAGGTTCACGAGCAATGGCTCAGGGGTATCAAGACAGTCAATTTCGTCAATGAGATCTTTTACGACACAATGAGGATGACCCAGGCCGGGCCAGAGCAGAGCGACCTTTACCCACATGGTTAGTGTTAACAGGTGTTCTCTGATGGGAAAAGCTGGTTGCTCTTTTCAGGAGCCCCTTTCTCTCCTGTGGAGGAGCTTTGGTTGTGTAGTGGTTGCCAGTTGAGCTGCGATCCATGAGGCTGGCAGTTTAAAACCTCCACCAACTCCAAGGGAAAACGACTAACTATGTGGCCAAAAGGTAGCTTCTACTCTGGCCCAGCCTTCAGGTTTACAAAGAGGATTTCTTGATGCTAAGTGCAGCCCCAGCTTCTCATCAAAGAGAACTCAACTAGGATTTCTTTGAGGGTCAAAGAAGCCAACTCATTAGATCAGCAGTTCTCAACCTGTGGGTCACGACCCCTTTGGGGGTCAAATGACCGTTTCACAGTGGTCACCTAAGACCATCGGAAAACATATTTCCGATGGTCTTAGGAACTGAGACACCACTCCTCTATTCGTCTCCAGGCAGGTCTGCCCACGTGCAGATACGCCCACATATGTGTACCCGGTGTGATGACTGTTACCCATGCTACACCATGCTTCAAGACAAAATTTCATTTATTTGTCATTAGCAATAAATACTTCACAATATATAATTATATATTGTTTTTGTGATGAATCCCTATGCTTTAATTATGTTCAATTTGTAACAATGAAAATACATCCTTCATATCAGATATATACATTATGATTCATAACAGCTGCAAACTACAGTTATGAAGTGCAACGAAAATAATTATGGTTGGAGTCACCACAACATGAGGAACTATATGAAAGGGTCACGGCATTAGGAAGGCTGAGAAACACTGCATTCGATTATCCTGGGAAGCAGGTGCAATAAAGGCTACTAGATTAAAAGGATGATTATCTGCAAAATGGTGTTGTTTTGTTGTTCATGGCGACCGGCTAGAGTCTGACTCATCGAGAACCCGCATGCGCAGACTGGAACAGCTCCGATGGGTTTTCAAGGCCATGGACCTTTGGAAGCAGATCAGCAAGTATTGCTTGAAGGTGCCTCTGGGTTGGTTCCAACTGCCACTTACCTGTTTGTGTGGCTCAGCCAGTACTCCCTGCAGCATAATACCCACCCATTCCCATCAAGTGCATTTTGACTCACAAGAGCCCTACCTGGAGTTTGCTAGGCTGTCAGTTGTGATGGGAGCAGGTAGCCTTATCTCTCTCCCGGAGCAGCAGGTGGCTTTGACATGCCTACCCAACGGGGTCCGAGGGACTCCATGGCAAAATGATAGAAACACAATTCTGCAACAAGTTTTCACTAGTTAGGACAAAATAGTGAAGACAAGTGATAGGTGGCTATAACAGTGGGTGGTTATTAGTGAGACTCCCAGAATCAATGCACTGTGGTTGTCATTGCTGGGTGTCACTGCATTGGAAATGCACCACAGAACGTAACACTGCCCGAGCCTGGACCATCCTCACACTTGTTCCCGTTTGAGTCTACAGCAGCAGCCTCTGCTGTCTCTCCCTTTCCCTGAGGAGATTCTCCCTTCGGCTGACCATCTACTTTACCAAACACGATCTTCTTCTCTAGAGACTGCTCCCTCCTGATACCATACTCAAAGGATAGGAGATCAAATCTTGCCATGGAAGGAGCACGATCCCTGTACTGCTGCCACCACAGATTGGTTCATTGTTCTGCAAGTTCCCAGTATCAGCATTGCTGTTTATAATGGAAAGGTATCAACTCTTTTTCTGTCTTTGGTATGAAACTATTTTTCCTATTTGCTTAATTTATCAGCAGGTTATTTTGAAGGCAGAAACTGCCTGAAATTTGCCACAATCTTTTCTCTGCATGCATTTGTGAGTGCGGGTGTGTGCATTTAATCCAGACCCCAAGGAAATGCAACTGCACAATAACTCAGTTGTCTAAAGCACCCTGGATGGCTGTGCATCTTTTTCTGAGAAAGGGCCCTGGTGGCTCAGTGGTAGAATCCTTGCCTTGATGCTGGCTTTGATTCCAAGCCAATACAGCTCACGTGTAGCCACCACCAATTTGCCAGCAGGGGCTTGCATTTTGCTGTAATGTTGAGCATGTTCATTGGGTCTTCCATACTAAGGTGGACTAGGAAGAAAATCCTGGTAATCTGTTTGGAAAATCAGCCAGTGAAAATCCTAGGTATCACAATGGTTCAATTCACAAGCAATTATGGAGACTAAGGGACCAGGTCATATTTTCATCCTTAGTGCACGGGGCTCCCAAGAGTTGGGGGCTGACTCAACAGGAGTCAACAAAAATAGCAACAAATACCTTTCTATGTAAAGTCCAAGCAATCTCAATCACAATATAAAAGAGTAAATCTAAAATTGTGTTATCATTTATAAGATTTACTTTATATGTGTATTTTCAGAATACATATACTTTGTAAAATATGTTTCCCAAATTATATTTTCCCCTTGTCTTATCTGACTTACAATAAAATAAACCCATGGAAAACATTTTTTTTAATGTCAAAAGAAAGTTTGGTGGTTACTCATATATCTAGGACTTATAAAAAGCAATGACATTAAGATCTTTTGTTAGGATAAAATGGTAAATTTGTATTTTCCAACTAATTCTTATTTAAGTCTTAAAATAATAGTTTTGGGGGTTTTAAGTAATGAATTGCAAGTTTCTTAACAGGAAAAGATAGCTGTATTTATTGGGCAATTCTTATAATGGCAAATATTGAAACAAAGATAATATCAAGGTTAAAATTTAGTTGGTCAGAAAATGTATACAATCCGAACACTTATGGTTAAAATAACCTTATGATATGATTTCTGTGTGTTTTAATATTTAGACCTTTATTGTACTAAACATGAACTAATAGCACGTTAGCCAAGCGCAGGTCTCCTGGGGATCTATTATTCAAAAGACTGCCTTGTAGAGTGACTACAAACTGGAATCAGTGCGTGAGTAGTTTGTCTTTTTATTGTAAGCTATATCAGGAAACAGCATTTTAAAAGCACATTAAGTAAATCTCTATCGATTCCTCAAAAAATTCATTTCAAAATATTTCTTGAGACCTCACCACTAAAAAAAGACCACTTAAAAATAGTTCTAGTTTAGAAATGTTCAATTTCTGCATCTGCCTTTAAGTATTTGAAGACAGTTAAGGAATCATTTTCCATAGTTTATTTACATATATCCTAGTATATTGTCAAACGTAAGAGTTGATTATAATATTAGAGACCAAAAAAGTTCAAAACTGTTATTAATAACGACAGTTTTTTTTAAAAGCCATCTTTGGGAAAGCTGAAATTATAAAGAAATTCTAGCCTCGCATCTCCGAGGTAAACTCATGGCCATCAAGTCAGCGCCAACTCATAGTGGCCCCCTAGGGCAGGGTAGCCTGCCCGGGAGTTTCCAAGACTGCAGCTGTCGATGGGGATAGAAAGCCCTGTCCCCCTCCTGCCCAGCAGCTGTGATCACAGTGCAACTCACAGACACTCTGCCACCAGGGCTCCCAAGTAAATGGCCTGGGAAATGAGTAAAATAAGGTATTTGACATTTTATCAGGGTGTTTTTTTTAATGGAAAGAAAACTTAAGATGAAATTATAATCTCATTACATGAATCTCCTGCCGTATGGTGGGTTATCTTCATGGGAAAACTAACTTCCATGATTAGTGTGGGGAGAAGATGGGAAAATGTAACATTTGAGGGCATTCCAAGGCTTCTGTGTGGGGAAAAGAGGTAGATAGATATACGAATGGCATTTGCCAACCAAAGAAGAATCATGTATGTTCAAGCCTGCTGCTTTCTCTCTGTAAAGCTGCTACAACATCTCCTAAATTATTGATTTTGCATGTTATTTCAATCACTCTTGTTGAGAATAAATGGTTTAACTGTTCTGAGTGCAATACTTCTAATGGTATAAGTCTCTGAGAAAGTGTGGTTCCTGATCGTGCAAATGGTGTAGTACTCAGCTTCCAGCCCAAACGTTTATCATGGTTCAAACCCACCCTGAAGTCCCTTGGAAGACAGGCCTCGTGATCTTAGAAAAGGGAGAATCCATAGATCAGTTCTACTCTGCACACAGGAAGTCATGATGAGAAACAATAGGTTCAACAGCAACTACAACTCAGAAGGAAGTCAACCTTTCGGACGATAAGTTGTCTTTGCTACCAACTTGCTGCAGGACTTCAGAGGCGCTACTTCCACCTCTCTAACCCTCAGAGTCCTGATCTGTCCCCGAGAATGACAAGACCTGATCCAATGAACCGCTGTGAGTACAGGCTCATGGGAAGTGCTCAATGTAATGCATCCTATGCCTGCAATTAAGGCTAGCCATCATCCTGAATTTGGAATTAGAGGGAAAAGGACATTGCTTTTTATTTTCTATTGTGATCTTTCTCTGAGTCTGTCATAGGATTTGGCAAATGATCCTGAGTTCAAAATCTTTAATCCTTACAGAAGAACACTAACAAAATGCTTGGGCTACTTAAGATATTCCTAACATGGTGCCAGGCAGATATTCAGTAACTGGTATGAGGTGCTATTGTTTCCATTATCATCATTGTTTTATGAATTTATTTCTTATCCTCTTTTGGCTCAACACATGGATGCCATGATGCCAATAAGTAGGTGTTACCATGCCATCTTGGGGGCAATATTGGGAGATTATCAAATTAAGAATCAATGTCTACCCTTCTTTGAACTTATTTTCTCTTCATAAGAAAGTGACCCATTTGGCATCTACTGGTCTAGTTCTCATTTTCCCCCTAATGCTAATATGGTTTTTTGGTTTTGTTATTAAAAAAAACATTAGTTAAATATCTCAAGTAATTGAATATGTATTTTCAGGCTAGTGTTTAAATTTTGATAAATATCTCATTAAACAAAACAACAAAGGAAGGGCCTGCTTTATCAATGGTAAAGACTTTACAAATAACTCTTTCAAAAGCTTCTCTGACGGCAGGACATCTATAAGACTCACAAAACGGGAACTGGTGATAAAGGGATCAAGTTCCAAAGGGTGGCTCAATGGATGGTATAAAAAGTACGAAAATCAATAGGGCGTGCAGGGATCTACAGTGTAACTACAATGATGACCTGTCAAGATTATATTTAATTTTGTCTTATTTGCCATTAGAAATATTTTTCAAGCAAAACAATTTTTCTTTCTTTTGAAACCCTGCTCTCTTCATAACGATGTGATCTGGTTTTTAAAAAAATCTGTAAGCTGCATTGGGGATTGAACTTTTATCTATCTGAGGATGTCTTTATGCGACTCTCCTATTATGCTCCAAAATTTCTGCATTTAATTTGTGAACATTTAACTTTATGAATGGAATCAAACTTTGAGTTGATTTAGTGGTATGGCTAGTCCCACATGTCTCCAAGTACCACTGCGTTCTACTGGATTTTCAATGTCTGATTTTTTAGCTAATTGCTAGCCTTTTCTTCCTTTTCTTGCATTTTAGTAGACTCACATCTGCTCCAACATTTTTCCTAGCAGCCAAGCCTGCTACCCACTCACACCACCCCAATCTGCGTGACTTCTGGGGGACAAAGGTCTGCCAGGACACTTACCCACCTGCCTTACCCTGTGAGACAATAAGACCTCAATTTCCATATCAGCTAATATATGACTGGATTGGGAAAATATGACTAATTTCATGCCTGGAGATGGAGAGAGAGAGAGAGAAAAGAATACCAAAGGGCCCTGAATTCAGTGTGTACTGACTCTCTGAGATGGAGTCCAGAACTCGACAAAGCAAGCATCTTTCCTGGTGACCGTGGCCTCTTTAGATTCAGAAACGGGAACAGACAACCACCCTCCCCTCTGGGATGCTCCGCCTGTGGGGAAACCCCAACGCCAGGGGTGAAGGCGATGGTATCTCTGACTTCGTATTTCTCAGAAATTGCTGATTAAATAGATTAAAATCCCAGGTCATGCAAACGCAGAAGCAACTTGCAAATATCGTCGTGTGGGGCGATCTCGTAGCTGACTGGCCCAAGGGCTGTAACACTGGGCTCAAACATAGCAGTGATTGTGAGGGTGGCGCAGCTCTGTTCAGCATTTCTGCTTTGGGGAGACTTTCTATAAGCAGGAACTAACTCTTGGCAACTAACAACAAATAGAGATGTACGGTTTTGTGTCACACAATGTGTATCAGAGCAATGTTCAGCCACATATATGCCCTTGGTCTCAACCCGTGAAGGCTTTATTTTATTAAAAACGTGATGTGACATGTATTCATCTCGTACGTGTGGCTCTGCTGCTGAGAATGAATAGTATTGAAAGATTTATCCTATCACCAACCCCTCTTGTTTGTATAAATAGTGTCAAGTCACCGAAGAGTTTAATCTGTACAGGTCAACAATCCATCTACTGTGGTTCAAAGTTAGTTTATATTCATATAATTTCATTTTCTCAAAAGTGTTTTAAATTCTACACCATGGGCTAACCGAATGACCCCGTCAGTGGATAATTGTTACTCCTTGGGCTGCCAAACAGAAGGTCATCAGTTCGCAATCACGAGCCAGGCCCGCAGGGGAAGAATGAGGCTTTCTTATCTTGTGAAGATTTTCAGGCTCAGAGACTCACAGGGGCAGGTCTAGTCTGCCCCGTAGGGTCATTATGAGCCAGCATTTACTTGGTGGCAATGGAACTGATGCCCTGGCGGATGATGAATAATGTTCTCTACCATAAAATGACAATGATGTCTTTATGGTGAACAGAGACATATACACTGTAGATGCATTCATGGATCTGGGGTGTTCACCTAATTCTAGCCCTAATCTAAGAACCATTCTTCCTATGGCATGGCCTTGCTTAATGCTTGAACTTATGAAGAGATCACTGAAGATATGAGTGCTTAGCAAAGTGTGGTAAAAACAACAACTAGATAGTACCCGGAAATCAGAAAGAATAGAGGATAGGGTCTTAAAGACTTATTTTCAAACAAGCAGGTATCTACGTGAGGCATCAACTTAGTAAGTCCACATGGAAGAAGCACAACAGCTTATGTGATGCAAGTATTGTAAATAATATAATCCAAATTTAAAGGAAAGAATGGCATCAGAGGTCAAACTAGTGAACAGCTGGTTTTCAGAAAGTTGTGGATGATAGTGGAAGCTCAAAATCCACTTGTGGGGTCCATGCATGAATTCAGCTTCTGGTGAACCCCCTTCAATCGTAGATAAGGTATGCAGGGGGGCAGGGGAAAGCACTCCTTAGGCAAACAGGACAGGATCACCCCTTTCTATGGTCCTGGCCCATGGGAGAATGCTGATGGCTCAGCCCTAGGAGCTGATGAAGCAATGGTGGGCCTGTCGCTCCGCCTGACATAAAGGGACACTGCCTTCAGCCCCAGGAAAGTCTGCAGAAAGCAGCCACCGGCAAACTTTTCAGTTACTGCCTGTTCCCAGCTTCAGACTCCCTTCCCATCTATGAATGACTTGGTTGAAGTGTTACTGCTCCTTTGTGTACTCTTAAGGAATTGTAAACGTTGTCTTCTGTGTAAATCTGTCACCTGTTACAGGCTGCATGCAGGGAACGTATTTAAGCCTTTGCTAATAAGACTCTGAGCTCTGAAGTGTCTATGCTTCGGGAACTCCCTGGCCTTAACTACATCCATCCTGTCATCTTTTGTATATAATTTTTCCAATTGCAGATCATACCGCTCTCAAACCTGCTGGAATGTAAGATAAGAGCTGGTCTCCATATTTTCTTACAATAAGGGATGTGTTATCAGACAGAGCTCACTCAAGGTCAATAACGGCAGACGCCGTTGTTGTTCGGGGCCATTGAATCGGTTCCGTCCCATGTGGACTGTAGGAAACAACAGAATCAAACACTCACAGACGTAGTTAAGTCAAGTTATGATATATTATCATTTACTCTCCCTGTTCACCCGCTTTAAAGCTGTTTCAGTTTTTTTAAAGTGAAGGGAAAATACATGAGATTAAGCCCCTCTGATCCTGGGCCAGGTGTGTGAGCAACCTGTAAACACACAGAAGGGTTTGGAAAGTGGATGGCTGCAGATGCAGGTAGGTTGAAAGTTAGCATCCTATCATTCGCTCTCCCTTATGATTCACTTAAAGTTGTTGTCGTTTTTAATATTTTCTGCTTTCTTTTTAATTGAGGTTTTTATCTGTTTTATTTTATTAGGTTTGGGGATGGACTTTTTTCTTCTTCCTAATGCTTTTGTGTATATGAAGCCCAGGATAGATAAGCTAGAGAGTAACTGGATTAGTGGTTCCTTGGGGATATAGCAGGGGAATTTGGGGGAAATGGGGAGCTAATAACAATGAATGCAAACTTGAAGAAAATGCCTTAAAACCAACTGTGATAATGATTGTACAACTCTTGATATGAATGAACTATAGAATGTGTGAATTATGTATAGCCAATTGAACTGTTGGGAAAAAAGCAAAGAAAAATAAAAGAATGATTTCAGATTAAAGAAAATGAAAGAGGCATGAGAACTAAATGTCATGTGTAATCCTGCATTAAACTTTGTATCAGAAAAATAGTCTTATAAAGCAAAATTGTAATGTAGATACAATGGTTCATAATAATAAACAGGGTCTACTTTGAGATACTACTCAAGCATTAGTATTGTACAGATGTTAAAATGTTTTACTGTTAAATATCTTTTAGTGTGTCTGAAAGTGTTTTAAAAGATTTTTATGCACAGAAAAGTACATTATATACTACACCTAAGACAAATATTTGATAATGTTAGATATGAATCATATCTAACTTTATGAACTTACTTACATACTAGATATAAGACAGTCTTAGGCACAAAGCTTACTCATATTCCAATGACTGCCTCTATATAATATAGTGTCTGCACATGTCCAAATATAACATCCTGCCTCCAGACTATATAGTGAATGTTAAGCAATATATCACTGTATAGCCAAACCTTTTTCTTTTTCTCTGTATGTGTGTGTGTGTTAATGTATGTATGCATGTAAATTAATTTTATTTAAATAAGTTGAACTCATTTTAAACCCTTACTCACCTTATATAGCTGTGCCATCGTGTTCAGAAATTCACGAGCTCCATGTTTGCTCTTTTAAACAGAACCACACACACAACCGCTTACCTTTGAGGGAATGGACACTCAGTTCTCAAACACAGTTAATTATGAAGTATAATTCATCACACAGTTAAGGACATTTGAGAGGCAACTACCAGGACCTTTTTCAGTTGGACGTCTGTTCTTCTGAAGCAAAGACATTTGGGGGATATGGCTTTTGCTTTTTTTCCCTGAGGAGTGACTCACACGCATTCTGCTCTACAGCTAACTTCCCAACGGATCTAGTTCCTGTATCACTTAAGAAAAAGGTAAACCAGCTTTAAATGTTATTTGTAGATATAGTATAAAGAAAAATTAGCTAAAGTGAATTCATGCTGAGACATCAATATGCATTTATCTGAGTGTTTCTATCTAAACATAATCAAAGGTGCCCTTGTGGTGGGACAGTTAAACACATGGCTGCTAAGGGAAAGGTTAGGGGTTCAATGTAAGGCAGTGGCTCTGGGAGAAAGACGTCACCTGCTTCAGGGGAGATGACAGCCTAGGTCTATGGGACAGTTCAACTGCATCAAATGAGGATGTTCAGAGCAGGAACAGACTTTACTGCCCCTAAGGGGCCATTCAAGGCATAGAAATTCATCCAAAAGCATCAAAAAAGATTTGAATACATAAAACACGTTTGAGACCTTTTCTTAGTGACCTAAGCATGTTCCTTCTAATCTCAGCAAACAGAACTAACCAAACTATCAACCTTGCTGCTCCTTTGCTAGGTGCACTCACATTGGTTTGAGCAGATAAAAAGACTAGTCATCAGTTTGGACCTTTTCATTTTAAGTCTATGGATTTTCCTCTGGACACGGGTGTGCACTCAAGAATTCAATAGGCCTGCTCTGCAAGGCCACGGATATGAGTCAGAAATGTCGGTGCATCTCATAATGTAGCACACGTGACATTTGCTGTCAATCATGTAAGAGTCGGGACAGAGTTATAAACACCTGCCCCAAAATAAACATGGCTCTCTTCTCAGTCACACACTGAACCACCCGAAAAACCTTTGGTGTTTAGCCCACAAATCATCTAAGTGCTTCCAAAGGAAAAACAGAGTTCTGTGTTATGAAAATCATTTTGATAACATTTACTGGTAAAGCCAAGTAATCGCCAGCAACAAAAATTACAGAACACGGGTGGAGTGGACATCTTGGAAGAAAACCCTAGAGATAATTACAGAATACTATTAAGAACTTCCACATCCTCAATGTTTTGGATAGCACAAAGTAGGTTCTATGGACCAAAGACGACTATCGATAACTCAGGGATTGTGTTAGTCACCTAATCTGGTGTCAATTTAAAGAATAAGTGTGTAGGGGTGGAGTCTAGGCTGTCAATCTGGAGATAGCCAATGAGACTTCTGTGGGCATGGCCTTCTGAGAATTCTGGGAAATCTGGGAATTCTTCCTTGGAGGTGGAAGACACCTCTCTCTGCGTGTCACTACCTAGGAGACTCTCTACTGATAAGGATGATTTCTTGCAAGGCATTCCTGAGGAGATACCACATGGACCTACTCTGATGTAACCAGACCCCTGAAGCTGGAGAAGCCATGGAGAGACCCCTGCCAGCGCTAAGATGCTTACACCACCACTGGATCCAAAGACTTTCTACACACTGGCTTGTGATCGTTCTGCATTTGGCATCATTGCATGTGCTGCATGGGTCTGAAGAGGACTTTATAGATTGGTATCAGACATATGGGCTACCCTGTTTCCCTGAAAATAAGACAGTGTTTTATATTAATTTTTGCTCCCAAAGATGCGCTAGGTCTTATTTTCAGGGAATGTCTTATTTTTCCATGAAGAATAATACAGTATACATTTATTGTTTTATTAAAAAGAAACCTTGCACTTCCTGTCTGCTCTAGCTGTGCTGTGGCGGCGCCCGCCGCTACCATCCAGAATCCAGAGTTACAGTAGCTTCAGGGGCCTTATTTTCAGGAAGGTCTTATTTTTAGGACACGCCTTATATTTCAGCGAGAGGCAAAACTATAAATAGGTCTTATTTTCTGGGGATGTCTTACTTTTGGGGAAAACAGGGTAATATCGGACTTATGGACTTGATCTGGACTGGGCTGGGATGTGTTCTCAATGTTCAATTATTCTTGTATATAAATCTCTTTCTTATACACATATGTGTGTCCATGGATTTGTTTCTCTAGTCCATCCGGATTAACACAGGTTTGAACAATGATTCAGAAGAGATTAATTTTGAACGTTAGATGATTTAGATATAACTTAACTGATATTTTACTTATTTTTCCTTTTTATGCATTGAAATAATTATGAGACAAAATTTCTGTTAAATTGACCTTCAAAAGCTCATTTTAAATAAAGGTTACTGTTTATTTAGTAGTTTCTTTTTTTCCAGTGATAGGTCTAATAATAGATAAGGTCACTTTAGCATATCTATTACTTTTGGACATTCTTAATATTTTCAAGTCTGTTATTGAAAATAGATAATTATTTAATAAACATCTTTATATATTTATAGCTTCCTACATTTGAACCATGGACAAAAAGATTTAGATGGCAAATCATAGGATCACAATACACTCACTCTTCACTTACTGACCTGGTTAAGTTTCAAAGACCAAATTGTTATTCAAAATTTGGCATTAAGTGAAAATTGAGGATGACTACATCAGGTCACAAAACGGAAGATGATTATATCAGTACATCACTAGCAAACCAATGAGGCTCAGGGTATAGCAAAGTTAACCCTTAACCTTAACCCTCACAGCCATCATTACCCTCACCTTACACCTTGATGTTCATTACTACCAGATGTATATCATTAATTCACAAAATGGTCAGATAGCAAATATTTTACTATTGTTATACATGAAGTCATGCCTTTACTCAAGTCACACCTTTTGTCTTACCACAGTTTAAAAAAGAGTGAATCACAAAGAGAGGAAAGAGATACTACTAATGAGACAGAGATACATGGAAAGCGTCCCCTGGACATTCTAGACTCCGGGGGAGATTAAAATCAAGACAAATGGAGATCTCAAAGGAATGTTGAACCCAGAGATATTAAAAAGTGACACGGACCTTCCCCTAGAAAGAGTACCCCAGATTCAGACCTCTAGCCTGTGACAATTAGGTTTTGTGTGTCAACTTGTCTGGGCCAAGATTCTCAGAGATTGTCCAATTAACATCCCAGAATTCCCCATAGTCTGTCCTAACACATTGTAATCAGAGGTGATCAGTAGTAAGATTGATGGGTGGGGGGATGCAGCACTCTTACCTGAGCCACAGCCGTGATTCAGGATATGAAAAGAAAGATTCCTTGGGGTGCTCTGGGGATGCTTGTGTGCTTTTTGCTGGGTTTTAATCTTGCATATGGCATTTTGGAAGGACACATTGAGCTGTCATCCTAAAGATCTGTAATTCAAAACCACCAGCTGCTGGTCAGGAGAAAAATGGGGCTGTCTACTCCCATAAACAGTTCCAGTCTTAGGCAGTTCTAGCTCTTCCTATATGGTCCCTATGAGTCGGCATCCACTTGATGGCTTCTTTCTTTCTTTCTTTTTTTGGTACAGTTCTTTGATCTCCAGTTCATTGGATTTGAACCAACAACTTGCTATATTGTTTCTCGATCCTTGGAGTTTTTCGTTACCTGTTATCTGACATGCTGATGTCGTACTCATTTGCATGTGCTTACTTAGGGTCGCACTGGGTCGGAGCCAACTCGAAGGCCCCTAACATCAATAATATAAGTGTCAGTGACTTGGTTTCTCCAGAGAACTCAGTCCAAGACACAGCCTCTTAGATAGTAAGGCAATGGATTTCTGATTCTTAAAGCCATCAACCAGGGGTATGGCTGCTATAGTCCTCACCGTTCTCCGGTGGAGCAGCTACAAAACACTTTCTTTCTACTGGAGCCCTTGGTATCAACTCCTCATTTGTTCCCTCCCTCCTCCATCTTCCCTCCTTAATGAACCCTTGATAATTTATAAATTATTATTATTTTCATATCTCCCTTCATCCACACTTCTGTTGTCTGTCCTTCTGGGGGTGTGGGGAGGGTGGGCAGTTATACATCGATCATTGTTATCAGTTCCCCCTCTTTCTCCCCACTTTCCTCCTACCCTCAGTGGTATCGCTACTCCCATTATTGTTCCTGAGGGGCTATTGCCCTGCCTTTTTCTATAAAAGATTTCATGTTTTAAATAATACAAAATACTATGAAACTGTAATGAGTTCAAAACCCAAGCCAAACCCACTACCATCTAGTCAAATTTGACTCATAGAAACCATATATACTGTTTCTGGGGATGTAAATCTTTGTGGGACCAAATAACCTCATCTTTGTACTACAGAGCAGCTGGTGGGCTTGAACTGCCAACCGTGAAATCAGCAATCCTATGCTTACTGTACAGTGCCTGAGGAAAGGGGAGATTTAAGAAACAAGTAAACAAACTAAGGGTGAGAATTAAATGGAGCCAGAATGAAGCTAAACATCCATACTACCCTCACACATGCTGTGAGCAGGCTACATCCTCAACTCGTCTTTCTAGTAGCTATTATAAAAAACAGATCCATGGCATGTCACACGGTTCCCCATGCCCTTGAGATGGGAACATAACAAACGTTCAGAAAATGTGAAGCTAGTTCATGAACTAAGAACCAATAAGGATGTTCTGCCTGGGCACCCCAAAATGAAGGCGTTCTGGGATGGAATAGGTAAAGTACTGGATAATTTCTCTATAACAGTTACAACTGTAACTTCCAGGAAACTGATATAAGCTAATGCTTCTCCAGAAAAATATCAAAAAGCAAATCTGTGGGTCGTGCGGTGCTGTCAGGAAGTATGGTTTGATTACCGATGGTAGAATTGTAGTGGTAATTGTAATCGCGGCTTGTCTGAAGAACTCCCTCTATGCGTCCTTGCAGATTAAGCATGTCAATCTAGAAAAACTTGCAGGAGCATGGACACAAAACTAGCTCATGTCTTTCTCTTTTCTCGATTGGAGGCAAGGAAGAAATGAATATTCAAATATCATTCCTATCCATGTGCCCTACTATTCTGGAGTTGCAGTATTTACTGTTACAGAAGAGAATTGTTCTGTGACGCAGGTTAGTTGTGTACTTTCTGTCACTAAGAGCTCTATTTGATCAAGGGTAGAGAGTGAAAGGTGTCTCGAATGGAAATCTATCTGTAGATGGAAAAACGTGATTCCCACTGAGATCTTAGAAGTTACCTATGCTAAGCCCACTATTTCATCAAGCTGATTATAAAGAACAATAAACTTACTTTGGTTTTTTTGGGAAAAGTAAGGTAAAAATTGTATTCTACTGTCTAAGCACTTGAGGGTATGAACAGCAATTTGGAATGTTAGACAACAAATATAAAGCACTAAGCACGAACATTTCAGTATTGAATGTTACCTAATAAACAGCTAGATGCTGCTGGCATTAACAGCTATTATTGAGCTGCATTCGAAAATGAACGCTCCCGGATGATGAACACTTTGTAACTCAAGGAAGGAGTCCTGGGAAATATGGTTTTCATTTGCTAAAATGCAGGCAGATTGAATTTAGAAATGTCTTGCTGTGTTGAAATTGAGTCAAGTTGAACAGGCCATCCAAAAGCTACTGTAAATTTTAGAAAGTGAAAACATGGTTTGCTTCTTTCATCTGTCTAGGAAAACAGAGGCAAACAAAAATAGTAATGATCTAGGGGTCCATTAAAGTTATACTCTATTACATACACAACCATTGCATGAAACAGTCATGATTCTATCTATTGATGGAACAAAGAAACATAAACCAACTCAGGCTAATAGTTAAAAGATGTTTGCTGGTGTCCGATAAAGCATTATAAAGGAGGGTCATTCTATCCCAAAGTTTTCAAAATGTTTATATGCGTTGATTTATATGCCACACTGGCAAACATGGTTTCCTGGTTGGCATCAATCATTAATCACTTGACTGCAAACCTAAAGGTGGGCACGCCAACATACTCAAAAGAACCTCCCTTAGAGGGCAGCCCTGGTGATCTGCTCCCCGAAGCTTGCAGTCTTGGAAAACCATGCGACTGTTCTACTCTGCACACACAGGGTTGCTATGGATCCGAAGGGCCTTG
>NW_022103906.1:56745329-56751468 GCF_000313985.2 Echinops telfairi | reverse complement strand
GGGGGGCGGGGGTGAATAACAAGCCAAATCTTTCTTTAGGTAGATTCTCGGCATTCTGCATCTTAGGACCCAGGAATGATTTTTCAAAGACTCATTCAACACAGTGGTTTACTTTGAACATATGCCCAGAAAAATAAATTTGTTTTTCCCTTTGAAGAGCAAATTTTTTTAAAAACTGTTCATGTAGAAAACATAATTTCATTTTTACGACAACTCCCGTGTGGGACCTGGTTAACAGTAAGGTACACTGGATCTTATTGCAATAGTGCCTCGTGAAGCCCTGAATGTTTTCTGCACACAGAACTTCAAATACATACAACTGCTTATACACAAAATTTTAAAAGAGAAACTTTGGAGTATTAAACTAAGTACATTTTAAAGTGTAATCTTAGGTTAAAAATTTCATGAGTTTATATCTGGGTTATTTTTTACTATGTAAAATAATAATCTTGATTTGGTTTTCCCAAAGTTGCAAAATCTAGCTCATGGACAAGTAAACACACACAAAAAACCCCACAAAGATTAAAATACAACACGAGGGTGTCTATTTTGTTTCTGGGCAAGTAAAACGGAGTATGTTTTCTCTCCTTTTAACTTCTAAAACAGAAAAACAGTCTTATATAAGTACACTGACCTTTGCTCACTGAACCTCTCTTGAAAATGTTGGTATTCTAACATTTCTTCTTACCAGTGTAAATTCTATACACAGGATGCTTTCATTTTTTAAATCTTTCTAAAATATTATTTTTTAAATGGAATCTGTGTTATCACTGTACTAATGTTACTTCAGAGGAGTCACTGACGGCCCTGTTTTAAAGCAAGTAACAGAAACACAGACTCTATTACTTGATGAATGCTATTCATCAATTGGTTTAAAAGTTGGTAGTTTATAAATGCACAAATATCTGAGATTTGAGGATGAAAGGTGCTATTATATTATTACCATGAGCATACTATTACTGTAAATATTGTGGTAACCCAGGCATGAAAGAATCTATTAAGTTAACATTATGCATTCTTTGGGTTTTGAGGTTTCTGAAACCCATCCATCAGGCAGGACCAATTGATGTTTATAAATACCACAAAGTCTGGTGGTCGGGAAGCTTTGTTTCATTTCTCTACCTCTCCCTTCCCCTCTTCCTGCCTGACCATCTTTATCTAACCACTGGAACTCATCATGATTCTTTTTAATCACTTGAAAAAATAGTGTTGGAATGTTTACACAAAATCAATTTGTAATTAATAGTCATTTTCTGTCAACTCCATACCAGATTTTATGAAACTATCATACTTATTGCTGCTGGTATGGGTTGTGTCTAGCATATTTTTCCCTCCATTTCCCTCAGTATTGATGTATAGCAAGTGGACTGTAAATGAAGATAGACTGCTTAATGAATTATGACACAGAAGAATAATATAAAGGGTAGGAAAGCCAAAAAGCTCTCATTAGAAAGGATGCTCTATAGATCAGTTACTGGTAGCAGTTTTCCATTTTTCATATTATAAAACTTTTTAAAAAGATCTATCATACTTCTTTCAATAATATTTGTATGTAATTCAATTAGCAATGGCATTTCTAGAGATATCAGAATGGAGCTGAGAAGAGTATTTGTCTTTTAAATAAGACGGCTCCTTGGTCAGAAGCAACTTCAGCTCTTCAGGCGAGTCTTTGTCCAAGGGCATTACCATGGACAGACTCATACAAGTCCTACTGCATGCCTTGCAAAGTATTTTCTTAACATATAAGTCTTGGAAACGTTTTGCCTAATAACTAGAATTTTAAATCATAAGTAACTCAAATGATCGCACTGGATGGATTGGGGAAATTATTATGCATTAAAAAAAAGCCAACTCTTAGAAGTAAAGCTCTATAAGAACAGGAGTATATTTTTGGTGCATATTATTATCTCTATAGCGTTATCTAGATAAGATAGGCTACATAAACCATCTGGAGGAGAAAACAATGGGACCAATGGTTCCGGGGGGACATGGGAGAGGGGAAGGCAGGGGTTAGGAGGTGGTGCTGACCAACCCAGAGACAGGGGAGCAACAAGTGATCCAAAATTAGTGGCAAGGAGGGTATGAGAGGCCTGGTAGGGATTCAGCAAGGACAATGTAACCGAGAGAAATTACTGAAACCCAAATGAAGGCTGAGCATGATAGTGGGACAAGAGGAAAGTAAAAGGAAATAGAGGAAAGAACTAGGTGACAAAGGGTATTTATAGAGGTCTAAATACTGGCATGTACATATATAAATATATTTATATAGGAGGGTGGGGAAATAGATCTACATGGATATATTTATAGGTTTAGTATTAAGGCAGCAGATGGACATTGGCCCTCCACTCAAGTACTTACTCAACACAAGAACAGTTGTTCTACTAAATTGGCATTCCATGATGCACACCTTCCCGACACGATTGCTGAATACAAATGTGTGCATAAGCAAATGTGGTGAAGAAAGCTGATGGTGCCCGGCTATCAAAAGATATAGCGTCTGGGGTCTTAAAGGCTTGAAGATAAACAAGCGGCCATCTAGCTGAGAAGCATCAAAACCCACATAGAAGAAGCACACCAGCCTATCTGACCACAAGGTGTAGAAGGGACCAGTTATCAGACATCAAAGGACAAAATCTCATATCAGTGGGTGCCCACCTTCCTGATACAATCACTGAAGACAAACGTGTGCATAAGCAAATGTGGTAAAGAAAGCTGATGGTGCCTGGCTATCAAAAGATATAGGGGTCTTAAAGGCCTGAATATAAACAAGTGGCCATCTAGCTCAGAAGCAACAAAGTCCACATGGAAGAAACACACCAGCATGTGCGACCACGAGCTGTCAAAGGGATCAGATATCAAGCATCAAAGAACAAAAAATTCATATTATTGTAAATGAGGGTGAGTGCAGAGTGGAGACTCAAAGCCCATCAGTAGGCAACTGGACACCCCCTTACTGAAGTGTTGTGGGATGAGCCACTCAGGATGCAGGGTAGCAACAATGAGACATATAACTTTCCTCTAGTACTTAAATGCTTCCTGCCCCCCACTATCATGATCCCAATTCTACCTTACAAATCTGGCTAGACCAGAGGATGTACATTGGTACAGATAGCAACTGGAAACACAGGGAATCCAGGACAGATGACCCCTTCAGGACCAGTGTTGAGAGTGGCAATGCCTGGAGGGCGGGGGGAATGTGGGGTGGAAAGGGGGAACCGATTACAAGAATCTACGTATAGCCTCCTCCCTGGAGGATGCACAGCAGAGAAGAGGGGGGGGGAGACGTTGGACAGCATAACATATGACAAAATAATAATAATTTATGAATTATGAAGGGTTCATGAGGGAGTGGGGAGTGAAGAGGGAGGGGGAAAATGAGGAGCCGGTATTAAGGGCTCAAGTAGAAGGCAAATATTTTGAGAATGATGATGCCAACAAATGTACATATGTGCTTGACACTATGGATGGATGTATGGATTGTGATAAGAATTGTTCGAGCCCCAAATAAAATCATTTTTTAAAAAAGAATAGGACTATAAAGATAAGCAGCTTAAATTATAGTCATATATTGACATCTCTTGATTTTTTTCCTTCCTCCGCTTGTTTTTTCTTTGATCTTCCATTTATCCTCCATCGATCTATCTCTTGTTCTCCTTTCCTTTCTTTTAGAAATACTGAGAATTTTCTATGTGCTAAATTTGTACCCCAAACTCACTCCTGTCAATTCAATTCTGACTCATAGTGACCCTGTAGGACAGGGTAGAACTACTCCTGTGGGTGTGTGAGACTCTAACTCTTTATGGGAGTAGAAAGCCCCATCTTTCTCCCACAGAGCAGCTGGTGGTTTCAAACTTCAGGCCTTACAGTAAGTGGCCCAGCATGTAACCACTACCATCAGGGCTCTGGAAGGAAGTACAGCCATAATGCTCTTTAGAGGCAAGGATGGTGAGACTTTGTCTCACGACCTTGGACATGTTGTCGTGAGAGACTAGTCTCTGGAGAAGGACATCATGTTTGGTAAAGTAGAGGAGAATTGAAAAAGAGGAAGAGCCCTGGGATGGTGCAGGATTGGCTATAGCTTTGTTCGTTTGCACATAGTTTTGAGCCAGCCAGGATGCACCGATGAAACATACAACTTTCCTCTAGTTCTTTAATGATTCCTCCCACTATCATGACTCCAATTTTACCTTACAAATCTGGCTAGACCAGAGCATGTACATGGGTACAGCTAAGAGCTGGAATTGCACGGAATACAGGACAGACAAACCCCTCAGGACCAACATTGAGAGGAGCCATACCAGGAGGGGAAGGGAAGGTGGGAGGAGATAGGGGAAACCGTTCACAATGATCTGCCTATAACCCCCCCCCAGGGGGATGGACAGCAGAAAAGTGGGTGAAGGGAGACATCGGTCAGTGTAAGACATGAAAAAATAATAATAAATTTATAAATTATCAAGCATCCATGAGGGAGGGAGGGGGAAAATGAGAAGCTGATACCAAGGGCTCAAGTAGAAAGAAAATGTTTTGAAAATGATGGCAACAAATGAACAAATGTGCTTGACACAGTAGACGTACGTATGGATTGTGATAAGAGTTGTATAAGCCCCCAATAAAATGACTTTAAAAAAAAAAGAATAAATAAATAAATAAATAAAATTTTTAATGTGTACAATTTCCCCCACCCCCCCAAAAAATAGAGGCATCAAGATATCCTTCGGCTATTTCCATTTAGGAAATCTTTGTATAAATGTTTCTTCCTTTCTATGCAGCAACCAGAAGTTGTAGCTGTGAGTCTGGCTTACAGAATTGTTATGCATTTGTTAATCTCGGTGCTTGTCATGTCCAAGGTCACCTTCCAGTTAAAGTTTCCCAGTCACTTGGTGGGGAAGCACAGTGAGGCCATTCTTTACTAATGATTCATTATAGATTAGATCAGGGTGGCCACCTGATCCAAGGTTGTGCTTTTTATAGGTTCATTCTTGAAGCGGCCTTGTATGGAGAAAGGCCTGGCATATAAATAGAGAAATTTGCTTTAGAATAATCCCAAAGAAGTATTGGCAATTAGACCAACAAATTTGGTTTCTACTGAGTTCTATATTCATTGTTGAATATAATTTTAATAACGAGAGGAAACAAGTCCACACAGAATTAATAAGTGGAAATAACAAATGTCCAAGATATGACGCTCCTAGTACATTTTACTTTCAACAATAGTTCTCCAGGAGGGTTCAGAAAATGTCCAGAAAACATTTTCAACATCAGAAGACATTTTGGGTTGTCCTAACTTGAAAGAAGAAGTGCTACTGCCAAATTGTGAATAGAAGCCATGGGTGCTGGCACACTCCCACAATGCATAGGCCCAAACCTAATCCCACTGCCATCGAGCCCATTCCAACTCATAATCACCCTTCTTTTGGTGGGGGCCCGTGGTTTGAACCACTGACCTTGTGGTCCAATGCTTACACCAGCCTACCACCAGAGCATCTTATATACAGGACAGAACCTCACAAAAACGATTTCCAGCCTAAAATGTCAATAGTGCTGTGGCCGAGAACCTTGACTTTCAAGTCACAACTGATGAAGACTCTGTGTATCATGAATGCGGCAAACTAAAGATAATTCTTAGTTAAGCCATGAAAACTACATGAGCAGTGTGATGGTCAAGGACAGGGATTGAGTCCTGATCTCACAGATTGGCTTATTTGAGTTACCTTAGCTGTTTTATTCAATCAGTATTTACTAAACTTCATAGAAACTCAAAATACCTACTATAAAGGTAGAGAATACTGGAGATGTTTTTACAGATTTATTAATCTCAAATATGTTTTTAAGTGTATATAATTTTAAGGCTTTTTTTTTTTTACAGAAAGTAAAATATTACATTCCCAAAATTGACTCATAATTTGATTCTGTTAGCAAAATATGCAATTTGATTTCTTGTTCACATATATTTTATTGCTATAGAAATTGAGGGGTAAAAACTCATTGTATACAATGATGTAAGGCTTTAATCTTAACATTTAATTATTTGGGGTTAGATTGTATTTGGAAGTAATTTCCTTTATACCTATATAATGTATACCTTCCAGATTTATGGTCTATCCTTCTGTGCCCAGGTGGCTGATCTTTTATGAACTGC
>NW_022103906.1:56742490-56744413 GCF_000313985.2 Echinops telfairi | reverse complement strand
GGTGTTGCCTTCTGCTGTGAGTAGGCTCGCTGAGGTTCGGAACTGACCTGCTGGCACTGAACAGCAATAACAATGAAGACTTCATGTATGATTGGAACATACGTTTCACTTGGTACATAGGTGACATGGATAGAATCAAACTCATTGGTATTGAATCGATGCCGACTCATAGAGACCTGTGAGTTTCCAAGAGTGTGCATTTTATGAGCGTGGGAAGCCTCATCTTTCTCCTATGGAGCTGCTGGTGGTTTTGAAGGCTGACCTTGACGCTTGTACCCCAACATGTAACCCAGGGCATCATCGTATATAAAAACAACAACAACAACAACAACAACTCACAGCAGGTTGATGCTGATTCATAGCGACCGTATAGGACTGGATAGAACTGTGCCTGTGAGTTTCCGAGCCAATAGCTCTTTATGGGAGTCACAGCCCTGCCTTTCTCCCCCAGAGGCTGCAGCCCAATGCATAACCACTACCTCACCAGGGCTCCAACCACTGTGTATCCAAAAACCAAAACCAAGCTCACTGCTATTGTGTCAATGCTGACTCCTATGGTATAGAATAAATGGTGGGTAGTATATAATAAATCAAGTTGAATGTGCACATGCAACATTTAATGGGCAAGAATCTTTTAATAAACTGCAAGTATAGACAAGAAGAGAACTTCTGTCACTTCCCAGGGAGTCGATGATCCCAAATTTCAGATATCGCTTATCTGTGGGCCTCTTGGAATGGAGGTCTCAGAGGAATACTGAATTTCTTTGGATGGTGCAGGGGTTAAAGTGTTCGACTCTTACCTGAGAGGGTCTGGACACACCAGTTGCCCCGTGATTAGAAGTATGTAGCAGTCAGCTTCCATCGAGATGGATAGCGTTGGAAACCCTGCGAAGCAGTTCTTTTCTGTCCCATGGAGTTGCTCTGAGCAGGAAACGATTCGAAGGCTAGAGATTACTGAACTTCCGTAGGTCACTACAGTCACCCCCCTCTCTCAGGAACCAGCATAGCTAACTCGTCTCCTAAGGCATTCCTTCATTTTCATTTCCTTGTAAAAACTAGCTTACTTGGAGATTGAAAATATTTCTCACATATTTTATTATGTACATGTTCTCCTAGAAAAACCTCGAATCCCACCCCTTCCACTATGATCGGTTGCCAAACAGTAGCGGTCTGTGAGGCTAGAGTTAGTGTGTTAGAATAAATTCTGCCTTTGGATAAATTTTAACTCAAGTCTCATTTCAACCACTGAGTGGATCTATGGCTTTCCAAAAACTCCCTAACCTTTTTGATCTTAGGTTCATGATCTGTACGGTGGATTTAATATTTCTTCCTGGGGGCTTGGTAATCATGAAATGACACATTAAAGGATGCAGGAGCAGTGCTTCTCGATAGCATCATTATTATTGTTTCTACTTCTCTTTCATCTCTGATCTCCATGATAAGCAAAGTACAGCACGTGCCACGACAGGCGCTACTTGACAGACGCACATGATGAAGCGGCTCAGAAGAGATATGTTAGAGACGAAGGTAACTAGGAGACAGCTGGTGCAAAGGTCTTACTCCTCTCTTCATTACTTGTCTTCTCTTTATGTTCTCTTTCATTTTTACTTCAGGGGCAGCTCATTTCCTACCTACCACCTTTCCTTGTCAGATATTACTGGGGAACCTACCCAGCTGCACAAGGTGAGCAATCCATTACACACAGTAAATGATAGAAATGAATTATTGGCTTTGCTCACATCCTCTTTCTCTAATATAGTCTCAACAACATCTGCTTCTTATAGCAGAATGTTCCTAGCATCATTTCAAATACCTGTGACTTTAATTCCCCAATCCAATTCTTAATAACTCAGAAACTAATTGGTATGTTACTTTCAGGTAAATGATTACTGATTGAATGTATAGCTGAAATTTATATTTGAA
>NW_022103906.1:56739995-56741361 GCF_000313985.2 Echinops telfairi | reverse complement strand
TGAATGATAAGAAAACTTTCACAGAAGTCATCGGCGCAGATTCACAGACAAGGACGGTCATAAATATGGAGTGTCCAAGTGTATTTTAATGATTTCTTCAAGACTTCCTGTCATGTAGGTTTGAATCAAATATGCAAGAAGGCTGTGGAATTTCCATATTGCTGTGAGCCCCAAGTACGTAAGGGACAGAGAACTTGGCGAGGGTTCTGGCACTTTCCTTGGCAATGGCCAGCCAGCCTGCCTTCTCATGGAGGTACAGAAAAGCAAAGCAGGTTTGCACACACGGACCAGGAAGTTCTCGGCTTCAGTAGGCCTTCCGGATTATTTGTGAGTTTCACTCCTCCATAGTCCTCATTCTCATCAGCACTGTACCGTTACCATTGAATCTGACTGTGTACTGCCTTAATCACCCTCCACTCAGCCATTTCTAAATTGATGGTAACACCATTACCATGAAGATTACCTATGCGTATTTTCAGGGACTTGACAATCACTGGATTTTTAAAATCATCGTTTCAAAACTAGGTTTCTTATGGGACTGTTTAAGTTAGCTATCTTCCGATAGTGAAATGTTTATGGAAGTGCAAAAGCAGTTCAAATGCTGTCAATGATGGTTTTTAAGAATATTTTATATAACACCTCCCTATTTCCTGGAAGAATATATTTCACCACTAAGTGTTGAGAGAAAGGGAAAAAAGAAATAAAATATATTTCAGTCATTATACTGAGAAATAGAAAACACTAAGATCTTGAGCTTATAGTCTAAACTCAAGAGTGATTGACATTTACTCTTCCATTATATCACCATACATCTACATACCATAAAGCTGGCTCCTATTCTCAGTCCATCTTTTATGAAGGATCGTTGTAAGGTGGCTAGAATGCGAAGAACATGTCTTGGGACATCTTGTAAAGAAACAGTCCTGCATTCCTTAACACGTCAACATCAACAGTCTTCAGAGCTTTCAAACCCTAAAGCTGATTCAGACTGCTCTGCTCTTCTATCAACTTTCTAAGGAACATCACAGATTGCTTTAAGCCACTTCCTTGCTCAAAACATTAATCAATAACAAGAAAAAGGACCGGTTTGCTTTCTAAGGAGCATGCTTCATCTTCTAAATAGATGTAATCACCAATGTAGTCTTACATAGTGAACTCTTGGTTCAATAATCAACTGCGACTGCATGCGATGGCTTGCATATAGTGACATTTGCCTGTATTGAAGGAGCCCCTGGGTGGTACAAAGGGTAAAGCTGTCAACTACTAACCAAAAAGTCTGTCACCCAACCTCCCCCAGTGGTACCTCACAAAACAGGCCTGGCGATCTGCTGCCAAAAGGCCACAGCCATGAAAACTGGCGTGATTC
>NW_022103906.1:56737318-56738491 GCF_000313985.2 Echinops telfairi | reverse complement strand
TCAAAGATCGCAGCCTTCAGTCTAGATTACAACTCAACTCAAAACTAAAATCTTCACAACTGGACCAGGAGACAGCATTATCATGAATGGAGAAAAGATTGACGCTGTTGCTTGGATCTACAACGAAGCGCATAGAAGCAGCAGTCAAGAAATCAAGTGATGTATTGCATTGGGCAAATCTGCACAAAACCTCTTTAGAGACTTGAAGAGCAAGAAGGATAAGGTACCCACCCCTCATCCAAGCCATGGTATTTTTCAATAACCTCATATGCATGTGAAATTTGTGCAATGAATTAGTAAGATCAAAGAAGAATGGGTGCATTCGAACTGTGGTGCTGGCTAGGAATATTGAATGTGCCATGGACTGACACCAAAACAAGCCAATCCTTCTTGGACAAAGTCCAACCAGAATGCTAGCCGCAAGCAAGGCTATTGAAACTTCGTCTCACATTCTTCGGATATATTATCAGGAGAGATACGTCATTAGAAATGGACCTTCTGCTTGGTACAGTGGAGGGTCTGAGAAACAAAGGAAGGTTGTCAAGGAGCTGGATTGACACAATGAGTCCATTGAACAATGGACTCAAACAACATTTGTGAGGCTGTTGCAGGACCTGGAAGTGTTTCATTTTGTTGTGCATCAGGGTGTTATGAGTCGCCTAAAAACAACAACAACATTAATTTTCTGAGACAATATTTTCTTTTAAAATGTTTTATAGACTTTTTGTATTTCCTAACATTTAGTAATTCTCAGAGTATTTTATAGATTACAAAATAATTTCATACCAATTTGTCTTTCAAATTTTACATCCTTTTAAAAATTGATTGTGGTGAGGATTATACAACTCTTCTTAATACGATTAAACTACAAATTGTTTGATTTGTGCATTATATGCCAATAAAAACTGCTTTAAAAATAGGGAAAATTTTGACATTTTTGTTGGAAATTTATATTATTGCTCTCATTTATAAACCAGGTAAGGGAGGTCTAGGAAATACAATATTTTTTAATGTTTCAAACATAAATTAATGGAATTGAAACAAAAATTAATATCATCCAACTTCTACCTCGGCCTCTAGTTTGGACTTTAAGTTCATTATAAACCATAATAGAAGCACACAAAAGACCTTTGGAAAAACCATTTAATCTCTCTGAACTTCAGTTTTCTCTTC
>NW_022103906.1:56734357-56735968 GCF_000313985.2 Echinops telfairi | reverse complement strand
TGAGAAAAGAAAGACTAACGTGAATATGAGAGAGCATGATCCAGTCAAGATTGTCTTTAAATAGATACTGAAAACAAGCACTGAAGTAGCCAATCAGTTGATGAGGCACCAAGATGGTGAGTAAATGAGGCGATTTTGAAATCACCGGACCCTTAAAGGACAAAGCAGAATGTGTGGAGGGAAACAGAAGAAGGCAAAAGATACGGGAGGGAGAACTGCGTTGATTTCCAGAGAATCCAGAGAAATCTTACAGAGGGTGCTCAGTGTGGTCGGGTGCTAAGCTATCTGTTAGTCACCTAGTCCCCAAATAATCATTTTACAGTGTCACTTGTCAACATGTAGGCACGGCTCTGATTCTGTGATTGTTTTGATTCTGGAGGATAAGGATGATAGATGGTTTATACGTTGGCTGGGACTACCACTGCCATACAATAATAATGAGAACACTATTCCAACAACCAGTACTCAAACTCACTGCCAGCCAAACTCCCTGCCATCGAGTCAGTGCCAGCGCCTAGGAATCAAAGGACCCCGTGGGCTCAAGACTTTCACTTTCTGTGGGATCGTCATTTGCTGAGGGGACACAACTCAAGGTGAGAAGAAATATAAATATACCAATAATCAGAACTTGTACGAAGCATGAATCTAGGAACACTGGAAGCTGTCAAAAATGAAGTAGAATCCATAAAGATTGATATACTAGAGGTGGTGGGCTGACATGGACTGGCACTGTCATTTTGACTCAGAAAATCGCAGGAGTTATTACCCCAGGACTGACACCATCAAGATAAACGGCATTGCAGTCAGCATCAGAAAGAACATTTCAAGGTCCATCTTGAGGTGTAATGCTGTCTATGATAGGATTATATCTATCCAACTTCATGGGAATCCAATCAACAAACTTCTATTACATTGATGCACCAACCACAAAAGCGAGTGATGATGAAATTGAAGAATTTTCACCCTTTGAGAATATAGCTATTCAGCTTGCTTTAATTTAGAAAAAACAAAACATAAAAACATAAACTCACCCTTCCACATAGCAGCGTGAGGTGTTTTTTTTTCCTCACAAAGTTGATCAAAAAATAAGTTGACAAAAAAATGTTTGAGTGAGAAGAAGGCAATTGGTAACATTTGATTCTGACCAGGTAGTCAACACTAACTACTAGGTATATTGGTTAAAATGCGTGGTTGCTCACCAAAAATCAGTGGTTCAAATCCACCCCCCACATCATAGAACGATGTGGCAGCCCGCCTCTGTAAAGATTACAGCCTTGAGCACGCAAGAGGGCAGGTCTACTCTGTCTTCTAGGGTCAAGGTGAGTTGGAATAAACTTGACAGCAAAGTGCTTTTGTTTTCTTTTGTTTTACGTCTGCTGAAACATGCTCTCCTAGGTTTTTGCTTGGCTGTTTCTTTGTCAACATTCAGGATTCACTTCCTGTCTTCTCTTCAAAGAGATCTTTTGTATCACCCTGTCTAAAAAATACTGCAAGTATTTTTTCCTGCAGTCTAGTGGTTATCAACCTATGGTATTTTCTTTTCTACCAGGGGACATTTGGAAATGTCTAGAAATCTTTTTGGGTTGTCACAACATCAGGTTTGGGCGTGCT
>NW_022103906.1:56730319-56733883 GCF_000313985.2 Echinops telfairi | reverse complement strand
AAGGAGGTCCCATCGCCCTTCTTTATTCTACAGCCTCCAGACTTATCATGTAAAAAGGTGCCATGGAGTCATGTCTGACTCATGACAACCTCATGTGCATCAGAATAGAACTGATTTCCATAGCGTGTTCAATACCTGGCATTTCAGAAACAGATTGCCAGGCCTTTCTTCTGAAACTTCAGTTAGCAATCTAGCACACTAACGATTCGCACTCTAGACATATACTCACTCTCCGCCATCAAGTCAATTCTAGAAGAATTAACAAATCAGGATCAATCTTAGAAGAAAAATCCCTAGCATGCTCCTTAGAACAGAGACTGGCTTCCTCCTCCTTCCCTGGGACATATCCTCAGTAAAGACGGCTTGATTGTAAAGAACAACATGGTTGATAAAGTGGAGGGCCAGCAAAGATGAGGGGGCTCCTCAGTGAGATGAGTTGACACAATACCCCAAACAATGGACTCAACATATGGACTCAAAACATATTTACAATGGGCTCAAACATATTAACAATCAGAAAGATGGTATAGGACTAGGTACATTTTTTATCTGATTCCGCTAAGGCCACTAGGGATCAGAGATGACTTGATGGCAGCTAACAAGTCTTCCTTGGAATCATATGAAAACTTCCCCTACTGCAATGTTATTTCACCCTTCATGTTCCACATAGGGAAGCTCTCACAGGGAGCTAAACACCCAAATTCCCATCTCTTTTATTGTTCCAAGTCTGCTGCAAATTCTAGATGACTGACAAGAAATATATTTGGGGACCCTCAGAGACGTTAAGTACCAAACCAAAAACCATTGCGGGAGTACAATTTTGAGAGAAGGGAAACCTGGATTCCAACACGTAACCTCCATTCACATCTGTGTGCTGGCCAAGCTACTGAAATACGCTCCTGCATTGAGAGCCAATGTTATTTCATTTTAATGCTTCTGGATCCTAAGGCTTTTGGGTTTAGCAAATCAATCCAAGCTATGAGTTTACTAATTACCAAAAATTAGTTAATGAAAGACACGGCATAGCTAAAATTTGGATGGGAAATGCACAGTGTACAAATCACATGGCCTTTTGGTGTATTTATGCTCATAAAAGGCCTTATGAGCATTTAACAAATAATGTTCACATATAAAAAGAGTTCAGCAGCACCTATCTGTGAAACTTCATGGAGCGCATTCAAGCTTCACATCAGATTAAGTGACTTTAAGTATAAAATTTCACAACAGTCATTAATAGGCCATCAAATAGTATGATGCGTCTGGTAGTCATGAATCAATTAGCTCTCCCTTCAATTTCACAGCACAAGTCAGAGCAGAATGAGCCCCAGCATTCGTAACTGATACACTGTGCGAAATATCTGTTAGAAGACATCATCTCATGGAATTCCTCAGATACACCAAACAATAACTCATGAGGAAAAGAGGGCCACTTTAGGGATGTTTCAAGGATGCTGAAAATGTGATGATCAGTGCTCCGGAGACCTTTAAAGCTTACAGTTCACACTGAACAAAGCAGTCATATAAGCTAACACTCTAAGTTTTACTCAAAGGTCAGTATACATTTGAAAAGGGACATTGAACTTTAAATAGAATATTGAACTTCAACAACAATAAATGTTACCATAGCATTATGTTTGCTTGGAATCTATTAAAGACTGAATTGCATCTCCCCAGACAATATATTGAAATCATATACATATTAAAGTGATTCTGTTAGAAATAAGAATTTTGAAGGTACTGTCAGTTCAGTTACTATGAGAACATACTGGGAACAAAGAGGAACTACCTGAAGGTAGAAAATAAAGTGATAGCAACAAGGCTGGTTATAGTATGATAAAATTTTATGAACCAAGGATTATGTCTTTGAAGATACATTTTCAACAATATAAACTGCTCCTTTGCACATGGGCCTCGCCAGGTGGAAAACATGGGAATCAAATGGACTGTCTTTGTGGGAAAAGATGATGGGGAATCTCAGTATCATAAACAAAACGATTCCGTTTGAAGTTGAAGAAAGTGAAAACAAATCTACAAGAGTCGATGCACAAACATGAGCCTCTCCTATCTGAATTTAGAGGTCATCTCTAAAACAGATTTGACACGTTGAATACTAATGACCCAATGCAGTTGCATTGTAGGATGGCGTCAACCACATCATACATGAATAAAGTGAAAGGTCACCAAGAATGCAAGAAAGAAAGAATGGTTTAAAGTGGAGGTCAGAAAAGATTTTGAAAATTGCTCTTGAATGTGCAATAGCTAAAATAAATGGAAGAAATGATGCGGTAAAAGAGCTGAACAACATTTTCCTAAGAGCAGCTTGAGAAGGCAAAGAAAAGCCTTCTATGAAAGGTGCAAACATCCAGATGTGGAAAACCCAAAGGGCAGCCCCCTCAGCACTCAGCACGTCTCAGACTGAAAGAAAGTGCAAGCATCAAGCCTGGAGTTGCAAGATTGAAAGCTATGCAAATGACAAAACCTTACCTGCTGAAAGTGAAGGGACTTGAAGCACTTGCTGATGAAAATCAAATACGGCTGCTTTCTGCAGGAGTTAGATCTGAATGTAAAGAAACCCCACGTAGTCATAACTGAGTCAATAGACAACATCATGGTAAACCAAGACAAGATTGAAATGACCAAGGATCTAATTTTGCTTAGATCTCCGATCAATGCTCACGGAAGCAGGCGTTCAGAAATCAAATGACATATGGCATTGGGCAAATCTGACAGACCCCCTTTAAAGTGTCGAAGAGCCAGGATCCCACTTTGAGAACCACGCTGGGCACGACGAAGGAAGACGGCAATAGGACTGATTCATTCGAGTTAAAGGGTTGGCAAAGAAGACTGGCAGTGCTCCTGGCAGTGGGCTGCCGGGAGAACAAACAGATCTGTCTTGGAAGCAGTGCAGCTAGAATGTTGCTTAGAAGCAAAGATGGTGAGACTTTATCTCACATACTTTGTTATGTGCCATATCTCTTGAGACAGAGAGTCTCTGAAAAAGCATCCCTGGCTTGGTAAAGCAGAAGGGAAGTGCAAAGAAGACCCTTGATGAGAATGGGTGCACACAGTGGTTGCAGCAAACGGCTCAAACAGAGCAAATGTGAAGATGGCACCGAACTGGACAACGTTTGGTTCATTTGTCCTAAAGTCACTGTGTGTCACAGCTGATTATACTATACCTCCCATCGACTTGTCCTGGACATGTGTACAGTGTACCAAATATGTACCAGGAAGACATATGGAAACCATACAAGATAAGTGTGTGGACAGTGGAAAGAAGCAGCACAGGTTTGCCGGAAGAGATGGCACCTATGGTGACACAGCAGGTGGTGGCGGGGCTCTCAGGGTGGGAGCAGAGGCAGTGGTGGTTGGGTGGTAAAATGTTTGCCTTCCATGCAAATGACTGATTCAGTTCCTGGTCAATGACCTCGTGCCCAGCCACCACACGCCATCAGTGGAGGTTCGTATGCTGTTGTGATGCTGAACAGATCCCAGAGATCTTTCAGGCCATGATAAATTAGGAACTAAGGTCCAGTCATCTACTCCTGAAAAATCAGCCAATGA
>NW_022103906.1:56727868-56729616 GCF_000313985.2 Echinops telfairi | reverse complement strand
AAAACAAACTGAACAGGTTGAGAAGAGTAACCCCCAAGGATGTTTTGCAATTTGGGTTCTTTAAAAGAATCTGAAAATGTTCCAGGGATAAAACTTGTGAGGAGAGTTAGGTAAGGATATGAACTTAAGAAAAATCTGAACATGACATGTCTTGAATTATGCTTCAAAATATTTTTCTTGGTAGATAGTGTTCTAATCAAAACATGAACTAAGGGAATACAAAACGTAACAAGCCAAACAGAATGCCAAACTTCCATCTCCTCACCCATCTTATTTCTCCCCTTATGATGGATCCATTTGTAAAACAGGAAAAGAATCAATAGAATAAATTGGACACAATGTCTAGCTGAGCCTAATTTTATAAGCAGGGCATGTTTTGCACACATCTTTAAAATATGAAATGTAAATAAATAAGATAATAGGAATAACTACGAGTAGGAATTCATTAAAAACTTCAAAAGTAAATTAGCAGGGTTTTAACCATGTAGGTGTACAGAAGCATGTAAGCTGGGCTTACAAAAATTCTTTTGTCATAACGAACGAGGAAGGAATTTTCATGAAAAATAATACATCTCTGACATGTCACCCTGTGCTGTCTTGGTGGTGCCGCTGAGCGAAGTCAGAATTTGAACTAAGGTCCTCTTGATGGCACAGTGTACGGTCTTTTACACAACACTTTGGAAGGGTTTGGAGGGAGGTGGTGGAAAGTGGCGCTCGGAGACGTTTTAAACAACATGAGCATATTTGCTTTTCAAAATCATAACCCTGCAGCACTGTGGAAAATACGGGAGTAGACACAGTCTAGAAGCAGGAAAGTCCACTAAAATCCATGATGATAATCTAGCGGGAGGTGTAGGAGTCTAAACCATGACAATGGGGGCTTCAAAGACTACTCTGACTCTGTGGAATGTTTGGGAAATATGACATTTAATGATTTCATCTGACATCTAACCACATGAAACTTTAGTTATTGAAAGACTGTCATCTCACAAGAGCAATCAGGAAGGTAAGAAGCAAAGTAATCAAAGGAAATGGGGAAAATGTAAGACGTTTTGATACAACTTGTCCTTTCAAAGTAGTCTAGAGATACAATGCTTTAAAAAAATAACATCTTTATTTTTAATATGTATATTAATTAAAAATAACATCAGACTAAAGCTCAAAACTGAATCTGTCTTATACAGTGTGTAAGAAGCAAATTCAGAGCAAATGAATGAATAAAAAGAGGCAATTTTAATTAGAAATGTTTGAAGACTTAAGAGTCAAGTAAAAGTACCCTGTTTTGCTTCAGTGGGTGACAGGGAAACAGGCTGGGCTACGGCAGCTTCACGCCACTGCGCAGGCTGAGGCTGGAGGCTCTTCACAATTGACCTCAGTGACTGCTTATTCAACTCTCACCTTGACCTGTCCCTGCGCACCCAGCAGAGTGGCCCAGTAGTACTGGATGCCTTCTTCAGGAACCCCAGCCAGGCTCCTTTAAAATACATGGTTCGAGCTTTTAAGAAATACATGACTTGACTAGAGACAAAAAAATCAGACCTTGATCTATTACACGGTTCGCTTTCTTTTAAAATGTATTTTTCTTTTAATTAACTTATTCTTCTATGGGTAATTGATTTCCTTTTTTTGTTGTCATCGCTGTGTTCTCACTCATCACCTATCTTGGCTATGGCTTGATTTTTGGTGCATATTTTTATCTCTACAGATCCATCTAGATAAGATGGGCTGGATGAATAGTCTGGAGGAGA
>NW_022103906.1:56721965-56726199 GCF_000313985.2 Echinops telfairi | reverse complement strand
TCATCGAACCCCAGATGCTACCTGAAAATGATCCATCCATGACATCACACTGAAATAAAACAGGACAAGTGTTTTTGGTACCATCCCAGGAGAGTAGCATCATTGTTTTCCATTACCCTCCTGAAGAAAGTTTAGAATCATAAGGTGTTGGTTGTTAACAGGTACATACCTTCACCTTAACACTTAGGTGAATTGCGGAAAACATATCCTTGACTTTTTTTGCACAGGCCATCCATGGATTTTGAAAAGTCACCAGGAGTGTTGAATGAATGGTGAGAGATAATGGCACTGCTACTCAGATGCCTGCAAATGACCTTCTATGTTCTCCAAAATCCGTGTGCTCAAACATCTGTCTCACCCTAAAGGCCTTTCATCCAACACCACTAGCCCACTTCACTGCCCAGCTTATTCTGCGGCCTTTGTTCCCTCTCAATGCCCACCCTCACCTCCAGGTGGATGGCAGACTTCTGCCCCTGGTCTCACCACCCCTCCCTGCCACTACATGGTCTGGATTTGGCTCCTGCCCCAGTGAGAGCGCCTAGTTTCTTTATAAGTGTGGATTTAGCACATCAGCTGGAGGGTAAGCACAATTCTCACATGTCACTTATCCCACGAGGGTGACGAAGTATGCAAAGTTGCTGAGAGATGCTGAAAAAAGGAATATTCTTCTTAATTCACAGGTGAGAGGGATTGGTCAAGTTAAGGTTTGAAAGTTGAACCAATGTATCCTTCATGTAATTTCGGTCATTTGGTACTCAAATGTGTATAACTTCATGAAATTTGGGGAGATTAATTGGCCTGGTACACTGAACAACAACAAATCCTGAACCCACCTCTAACAAGTTTATTCCTGCTCAGAGTGACCCTACAGAACAGCGCAGAACTATCCCAAAGGGTTTCCAGGGCACTGATATTTACAGAAGTCTCTTTCTCTGCCACTTCTTTCTCCCAAGGAGAAGCTGGTGTATTCCAACTGCCAATCTTTTGGTTAATAGCTGAGTAATTTAAGCACTATGCCACTATCAGGCCTCATTGAACACATACTTATATATTATGTACTGTGTGATTGGCTAATCACTTTGAAGCCAGATTCTTATCTTCTTCCCAGAAGAACTCCATCATGGTAAAAGCAGTAAACACAGACCCCAAAGACCATTGAAAGAAAGCAGAGCAGAATGGGGAAAGTGGTAGAAGAAAGATAATTAAGTAGCTTTTTAAAGTGTTACTTCTCCTCGACACATTACCATGTCAGTAGGAGAAAGGAAGAATGAAAGACCCGTAGTTGCAAATGAATTTGGACAACACAGAGCCCTCTCACTAACCACACTGTTGACAGGGGCCTGAGTATTTGGCTCTCGTCCTTCATGCAGCTTTATCTAGCTCTAATCCTACCCAAATGGTAGGGCCAGAGTGGTGAATGAGGCTGGTACTCAGTTTGGGAAGATCAAGAAGATGCAGGTGAGCTGCCTTGAATGGGAAGCGCTTGGAAGGTTCACAAGAGGGACGATCACTCTCACTCACAGTTTTTGTTGGCGTTCTTCCTTCTGAGTTTAGCTTGCATACTAGACTCACGGTTTCAGGGAATCCATCTACCCACCTACACCTCACAAGTGCTCAGGCTGAATGCTCCAAAACCCAAACACACTGCCATCAACTCAATGGGAATTCATAGTGACCCTATAGGGCATGGTAGAACTGGCCTCTGAGTTTCTTTATAGGAGTAGAAAAATCTGTCTGGTGGATTAGAACTGCTAAGCTTGAGGATAGCAGGCCAAAGTCCAACCACTGTCTCCCATGGGCTTCTTTTTGGCAGTGTGCTCTAGAAGTAAAATTATAAATGTGCTCTGTCCTTTAGATTTAATTTCATTTCCCCCTTGTTTTGTTTGTTTCACTTCTAGCCAGTTAGGTAAGTCTTTCCTACAAAAAAAGTCAAAATTTCTTCCCTCAGCACACATCCTCATAATCTGTACAAATGACTTTAGTCCATTCTGACTTATAGCAACCAGAATATTGAACGGCAGCATCAGTGTTTCCAAAGCTATAAGTCTTTCTCTCCACAAAGCAGCTGGGAGGTTCAATTCCATCATCTTTTGGGTTAGCATCCAAGTGTCCAACCACTAGAGAGTCTCAGACATCCTCATCGAAGTCCGAAGAACAATGTTTAAAAGTATCATCTTTCTCATTAAGACCAATGTCTATCTGGGCTTTCCACTTTATTTTGGATTCACACCTGATTCTATGTTCCTAGTTAACCTAAGCTCTCTGTAGGCATTTATTAAATTATCTTAGGATAATAGGATCTGTCTCCCAGTTTCCAGACTCCCCAATTAGCTCTTCCTCTCTTCGAAGCATCCCTCTTGCCTGGTAACCCCCTGTCTCCGCAACTTCACTTCTTAAAAATCTCTTTGAGAAGAAGTTCCTTTGGTTGTTTGGTTCTTGAGTGTGTATGTGAGTGTGTGCGTGCATGTAAGTGTGAATAATTTACATGCTTTTTTCCCATAGAGGCTCTTCTTTGTGGTCACTAGAAATTGTCTGGTAAAATTGCTTCGCTGGCAACATATTGTCAACACTCATATTACTGAGTGCCCCAGGAAATAATAAAACTCTATTTATTTAAGGCTACCCTAATTAGAAGTTGCACGCTGTTTGACACTTATCTCCTAATTTGAATGGTGTTGCCTTCTTTCTAATATGAGTACTCATTTCAGCGTTTGGGTCAGAGCTAATATTTACATATTAGCCTAATTATATTCTTGGGTTTGAATTCTAAATTGTATACACTGGCTGACCATAAGTAACTTCTTTCTATTGAGCACCCATCTTCATGAACTCCTCATGGATCATTTGGAGCCGGAAGCACAATAGAGTTTTCTGGTACTGATGTTTTCATAAAGACAAACTTCTAACTGCATCTGCCACGGTCCACTTTCCAATGCAGTCTGCATGTTAGCAGGGCTATTCTCATCCCTGGTCCATGGTCAGAGGGGAGTGCGCTTAGGTTAAAATTCAGCACCCTGTCGTTTGATCTCTCTTATGATCCACTTAAATTTGTTCTCGTTTTTAATACTTTCTGTTTTCTTTTCAATTAAAGGTTTTAATCTGTTTTACTTTGTTATTCTTGCTAGCTTTTTTGTTTGTTTATTTGAATGTTTTTTGTATATAAAATCCAGGATAGGTAAATTTATAGAGATAGTAACTTGATTAAGAGGTTTGGGGGGTATGGCAGGGGGAAGCTAGGGGGAGATGGGGAGCTAATAACGATGAGTACAAGAATGAAGAAAATGTTCGTAAACTGATTGTGGTGATGTACAACTTTTATTGGTGTTATTGATCTATTGAATTGTATGATATGTGAATCATATACCAAAGCACTATTGGGAAAAAATAAAGACAAATTTCTTAATAAAAAAAAAGCACTTTGCTGCTCAGCCTTTCCCACCCACATCCGCTCCAAAGGCCCTGCCAGCACACCAAGTTGCAATACATCCTTAAATCCTCCTTCCCAAGGGCATTCGCATTTACATAGGTTTCAGAATGTTCAGCCAACGGTCACGCTCTCCATAGGCAAAAGCTTAGATATTGAGAGATGCTACCGTAGACTTTCCCTTGCTTGCTCTGCTGCCCATCCCCTCTTCTCAGGGAATGTATCATTACATCTACACCCAATCAGCCTCAACGAGGTGGAGATCTCTTTTATGACCATAGCTTTATAATTATGCCCTTCTTGTTTATATGAAGTATTTACAATTATGTGAACTCCTTGTAACTCTCACCAGCAGGCCAGGTAGGGCTAGCTCACCCAGGTTATTAGCAGCTCTGGGCTTTAAGGCGGATCTGTCTTGTGCCAAAGACAGTCTTGTGGCAAAGCTAGTCTTAGATCATTATTTGATTGTTACAGTATCCCATGGTGTTTTCAATCGCCTCATATACACATGAAAGTAGAACAGTCAATAAGGAAGACTGAAGATGAATCGTTGCATTTGAATGACTGTGTGGGGCTAAGAATATTGAAAGCACTATAAACTGCCCGAAGAACAAACATCTTTTGTGAAAGAAATGCAGCCGGAATACTCCTTCGAAGCAAGGATGGCAAGATTTTGTCTCACAAATGGAGAGTGTAAGATATGAAATAATAATAGAAATATATAATTGACCAAGGATTCATGAGGGTAGCCGGATGGGGGAGGGAGGAGAAAAAAGAGGAGCTGATACCAAGGGTCAAGTAGAATATGTT
>NW_022103906.1:56716518-56721129 GCF_000313985.2 Echinops telfairi | reverse complement strand
AAAAAAGAAATTGAGAATTCACAAACTGTTATCAGAGCTCATTCCCCCTTTTTCTTAAATAACTAGTCAAAGATTCTGCATGACCTCTGAGAGCTTTCAGAGATGTGATCTGGAAGTGTTAGCCCTGATAATTAGTATGAAGATTCAAATTTTAAAGAGCCATGCTTTTCAGAGATAACGAGAAAATGAAGCAGCGAACTCCTTGCCTTGATTTCTGGTCCCCAGGAAAACAGTTTATCTCAACTTCATTCAGGCCACCATTCAAAAGTCCCAGAGAGGGTAAAGGTCAACTTACCAGTGAAACCTTGCTATAGGACTAGCCATTTAATGTCTTAGGGATAAAGGAAATCTTCCTAATGCACAGAGCACACAATGGATCCAGTTTCCGTTCCCGGTACCTGATGTGAGTCATTGTTTGATCTGCTTCCTAACAGATCACTGGTGCAGAGGAGAAACAAAAGGAGGTGCTCTTTCTAAAATACGTACATAAATAATAAATGCTCCGCAAAGCAATCTCATGCTTCACCTAACGCAATATGTTTCTCCTGGGCCTTTTGTTACTGGACTTTATTAAATTATCCTTCCAATTACCTTGGCCACTAAAACAAGGGCTCTTAATACGCTGATGACTTTTGGACATTACACCAGCTGTCAGTAATCAAGGGTCATTAAGGCATTTTCTTAAGCACCAGGATAAAATGCACAGTCGTTGTTAAATAAAACTCTCGGGTCAGGAGCGTAGGGGGACGTTCATGCTGACAAAACCCTCGGTCTCCACCTTGGATCAGCAATTGCCCTCTTTTCATTTTGAGGCTAACTTGAACTGTAGCAGTCCTTAAGATAGGGAGCCTCCTTTCTCCCCCACCTCCAGGCCAATTCTTTCCTGGGGGCCTTTTTAATGATAAATGTAGACCAGTGTGATATTGTAAAGCTGCATTTCAAGGCAGCTTACGTTCAGAACAAAGGCAACATTAACAAAGGGGTCCTCCTAACAGAGGGTCCGTGCCTGTCAGCTTCAGCAACACGAAAGTGTCCCTTTTTACTGCTTGTTACCGACTCCCCCTGAGGTTAACCATTCAAAGCTGGCATTTAGACCAAGAACGGAAACAAAGCATTACTAGAAAGCAGAAAAATCTTCCTCCAGCACCAGCATCTCCACTTTCCGTTAATTCGTAAGAAATTTAAGAACTCAGCAACGACAAAAAGAGCCAATACCTTTGAATGAGAACATTCCAGCACAGGAATATCGTTGTCTTGACGGAGGCTGTGCAGAATGCGCGGCATCTATTCCTCGCTTCTTAGCTACGGGATCGGCTTGGTTGCTGCTGCCAACATTTACCCCTTGTACGTGCTCATCCGCAATAAAAGGAGACTAACCCGCTCGGCGTGGTGCCGCTGGCCTGGAGGCATGGGAGCTTTTGAGCCTCCCATCTGATTGGTTGTGAGCTACTCTCACTATACTCCCCGGCATCAACCTTCCGCTGTGTTCAATATATTTTCCCTAGGGAGACAGTCAGACAATTGCCGCCTAGGGAAACAGCGGCAGGTGAAACGGAGCTGGTCTTAGAAAAACAGCCACTTGATTTTCTAGGAACACATCAAACGTTTCATTTCCCAAAGTTCTGGGTCAGCTTCCCCCTTTCTAAAGCGGAAGAGTAAGAAAATGGATATAATTTAGCAGTACCGGTTTCATAGTTCTTCCCTGAAAATACTATGAGTTCAATGCACGCACAACAGCACTGGAGTGATCAGGTGCCTCTGTCCGGCCCCACAAGTCTGCACAGTCAACCTTAAATCAAAGCAGATGGGGATGACAGAATATATTAAGAGGGTTATTAAAAATGCCAGGAGATGCAGTGGACTAAGGCAACCGCTGCCATGAATCACTTAACACAAAATGCTTGTGCAGCATTGATGGCTGCTTTTATCGCTAGAATAATGAAAATATAAAGATCACTGGCACACAAACTGTAAAGCTGTTCACATCTCTGCAAGGAATGTAGTTAATAAGAAAGATGAATTTTTGTGTTTTATGAAAGTTAGCAAAACAAGAAGGGGGGAAGTGTGCCCGTTACCTCCTGTCACTCACTGCCATGAAATCAATTCTGACTCCTAACGACCCCACAGCACAGGGCGGAACTGTCCCTGTGCCCTAGACTGTCACTCTGTATGGGAGTAGAAGGCTTTGACTTTCTCCTGTGGAGCAGCTGGTGGTTTCAAACTGCTGACCTTGCTGTTAGCAGCTCAACACACAGCCGCTCCCTGCCAGGGCTCCACACTATGATCTCACACACATATATTGAATTCAATTTCATTCTTTATTATGGCCAAGGGGAGTCCATGGGTAATGCAAATGGTTAAGAATGTGACAATTAACCAGAAGATTGACAGCTGAACTCACCCACAGGTACCTTGAAAAGCATGACAGGGGCTCTCCAGGCACTGAAACAATAGATTTTTTTATGGCGATGGTTATTTTGGGGGTGGGGGTGCAGTATAGAACTAAGAACTGAGTATTAAGAAATACCTATGGGGACCTTATTTGGACAAAAATCACTTCATTCTGATTAATTCACGAACAACATCACAACAGCTAGTTAAAGGAGACAACACAGACATGTGCCCACTGCCAGACTTGGCATCATTTCAATACAATGAGCGTGCCTTCGTCCATGGCGATGCACAAGCAAGGATATTGATGGTGATGGAGAGGTTCAAGGTTGCTTATACACTTTATTCCATCATTATCAATTACAAAATAACTTGGTCATGAAAACTGGTTTTTATTTCCTTCAGGTTGACCTTCTGGATGACTTCAATCCATTTGCAAATCTGCATCACATCAGCACCTCCCTAGACCTTCACCCTGGCTGCGGTTAATGTCGTTTTGGCTCTGAGTGTGCTGACAACCGTTCAATCTGAGTGTGACAGGGCGGCACTTCTGCAGCTGGTAAGCTGGTTGGGCTCCCTGGGGCTCCCGACAAGTGGGGCCAGGCAGTGGTTGCCACCTGGGACATCAGAACTGGCTGCAAGGGTGAAGTGGCAGGTAAGTACATTGTAGCAGTGGGGCCACAGCCGGCAGCTCAGCTATGGATGCTAACTCAGGCTCTCACCTGAGGCCCTTGGTCAAGGGACCACATCGTAACTACATAGAAAAGCACCGAGGAAAGAGCCTGGCATTTTATTTTTTAAAACAAAAGCCTTTGAATGAAAGATGGTGAATTGACCACTTGAAAGGGTACGTCAAAACATTGAAATAAAGCTGTGGAAAGTTGTATTAAACAAAAATATCTGATTCTAAAGCTTTGATTCCTCAACACATCTCTAAGTCTACCTACTTCAGATGGCAACGTATCCCTCTCCCTAAGTCTTGCTTGAAAATTTCTGTGCTGCTAGATTTACAGCAGGTCAAATGACAGTTTGGGCATTATCAAAGGACTCTAATCATGGTTCTTCTCAATGTTCTCACAGTTATGAGGAAAAAAATAGAAGTCTAAATGGGAAAGATCTGGTTCTTGGGTGGATGGGGTCAGACTTCCCAAGGAAATTCTCCTAGCACATTCCAAAGAAGGAGCAGGTGCATTGTCTTGAGAAAAAATTAAATTCCTCGGGGAAACCTCCCTTGCCTTTTTCTTAACAAGACCATCTTCAATTTTTAAAAAACTCCTTCATAGCCCTCCAGCATCATCATCCTGTTCCCTTTGGGAAACTGTGTCAAGACTCCTCCGAAACACCAGTCTCCGTAACCTTCGGAGATGACAATCTGCCTTGAATGAAAAGCCCAGTAGGTTCTCTAGGGAGCCTTTTTTTTTTAAAAAGATATCCTAACAAGACTATGGCAGTGAAACAGAGGAAGATTTCTGACACCTTGGTTGCAACATGGGTTCAAAGCTAACAGCTGTGAGAATGCACAAGACCAGCAGTGTCCTCTCAATTGTACAGGGAGATGGTCACCATGGTCAGAACTGACTGGGTGAGATCTAATGCCACCAACAACAGAAAGACTAAGATGAGCATATTACTGTCAGAATTTATTTGCAGCCATCCACTGATCACAGAGAAATATGGACACACATTTTGAAAATGAACCCTGGCATGTCTGAAGGGGAACGCTAGTAGCAATATATTTTACTTGCCCACATAAATTGAACCATTTTTCTTTTTGTGAAACTGCAATATAATAACAATAAGGTTTGGTTTTAAAAATCGCATACTCACAAAGACAAAGAAAAGGCGGACTATTCTGGGAAGGAGATTGGAAGCATCTTCTCAGTAATCTGAGCACCCTGAAAGGTAAGACTTCAGGCATTAATATGACACACCTTCAAAGTAATGAACCCACTACCAAATTTAGAAAACTAGACAGTAGAGGGATGAGCAGTAAATGAACATTAACAAAGCGAAACCCTAAACTAGCGACGAGTACTGTGTCAAAAACTCTCACTACCATTGACAGGATGCCGACTGTGTTAGACAGGGTTCTCTAGAGAGTCAAAACCAGATTACTAATATATAGATAGATAGATAGATAGCACAAGAAATGAACTGTTAAATTATATACAGATAGATAGATATATAATACAAGAAATGAACAGTTAAATTATAAAGCAG
>NW_022103906.1:56714114-56715849 GCF_000313985.2 Echinops telfairi | reverse complement strand
ACAATCGAGCTCAACAGCCAGTGAGGAAGGTGGAACTACAATCAGCACGGTGGTCTGACGGGCAGTTCTTCGCCCTCGCAGTACACTGAGGACTTATTCCCCGAGAGACTAAAACAGAGAGGTTTGTATGATTGGAAAGAAAGGGAGCTTGCAGAAAATATGGAAATCAATGCGAAATGAATTTTAAGACCCTGGCTTCCTTTCCTCGGAGATAGGTGGTAACCCCTCTGGGAGAGGAGTTTGAAGCATCTTCTCTGGAGAGCTTGATTACTCCAAAACAGAGGCTTCCAGGCTCATGTACTGAACTTCTCTAAGAAATGACACAGCAGGGTTAGCTGGCTTAACAAATTCTGTCCATCTTGACTGAGCGTCACGGCAGTGTTCAGGGGCTGCCACTTACTTATGACTCAGAACAGGATCAGCAGCCATAGTTTGGTTTTACTTTTTGGTTGCATATTAGCAGATCCATAAGCAATATCATGATAGATGGAGGAAATATTGACGTTGTCAAGGATTTGATTTCACTTGGTCCACAAGCAATGTCCCTGAAAGCAGCAATCAAAAATTCAAATTACGTATTGCATTGGGGAAATCTGCGGCAAAAGACTTCTTTAAAGTGTTAACAACAAGGAGGTTACTTTGAAAACCTCATGCAAGCTATGGTGTTTTCCGTTGCCTCATATGTATGCAAATGCAAGCCAATCAATAAGAAAGACTGCAGAAGAATCGATGCCTTTGAAATACCGTATTAGCAACGAATAGTGAGCATACAGAAGAACACACTCTTCTGTCTTAGAAGAAATACAGAAAGAACGCTCCTTAGAAATGAAGATGGACAGATGTGACCTCATGTCCTTCGGACATACTGCTTGTTATCAGGACAGACCCGTTCCTGGAGAGGAGCACCAGGCTTGGTAAAATGCAAAGTCACTGAGAAAAGAGCCATATCCTCAATGACACGAGGTGGTTGTAACAATGGACTCACACATAACAGGACTGTGAACATGAGCTAGCACTGGGCGGGGCTTAGTTCTGCTGTGCACAGGATCACTAGGAGTTGGAAAAGCAACAATAAGCAGAGCAGTCAAATATCTAATTCAAAGACACAAACACAAAAGACGCAGGCAAACAACAGACAAATACTAATGTGATGTGCAGCGTGTTTGCAGGGAGTAAACACTGCAAAGGCTATCATTAATGTCCTTGGTGAAATAAGAGATAATAAATGTGGATCTGACTTTGAATGGTTTTAATATGCATGAATATCAGCTATATTATTTAGTTGAATAACATCAATCCCCCCTCCAAAATAGGTTCCAAGCTTAAGTTATCTTATAGAACATTAACTGTGAATAGTTGTATAAAGATTTACTGCTAGCTCTTCAGCCCACAAATCTCCATTTAATAGAAGACATACATTCTGATCAGTGACCGTTTGCTTCTTACACAATCATTCAGTGGCCGGTCACTGCATCTGTCGTTCAGTTCCTGCGCAGACAGCAGAGTGTGCAGTTGTGTCACTTTTTAGTTTCCGGTGATAAAATGTACCTGCCATTTTACAGGAAAGGATAATCAAAAGAGGGAATTGGTTGACAAATGTGAAATTACAGAAAACATATGAAAAAATGATCATGTTGGGTATAAAGTTGGGTGTGTTTAGAAGATTTGAAAATGGTAATGTCAAAATTGAGGCACAAAAGGGCCTGAGCTTGAATGAAGATCCCACACATACCAC
>NW_022103906.1:56696353-56712838 GCF_000313985.2 Echinops telfairi | reverse complement strand
GGGAGGGGGGAGCGGGGAGGGAGGGGAAAAATGAGGACCTAATGTCGGGGGTTTAAATAGAGAGAAAATGCTTTGAGAAACGATGTACAAATGCACTTTACACAATTGATTGGGATAGCAGTTGTATGAGCCCCTAATAAAATGTTTTAAAAAAAAACCAAAAAACAAGAACTATCTCCAGGAGATATCTCATGACATTGAAAACACGAGTGGAAAGCTAATTCAAATATAAAAAGGAGCTTTGGTAGCATGGTGAGTAAGCAGTTGGCTGTTATCTGAATAGTCAGTGGTTTGAACACACCAATTACCTCAAGGGAGAATGACGTAGCAGACCAATTACAGCCACGTAAACCCTACAGTTCTAATCTGTCCTATAGAGCCACCATGAGTGGGAATATATTCGATAGCAATTAACTTAATTTTACACTAATTAATCCTCAAAAAGGACATTACAAGCTCTATCTCGAAGTACAATGCTGTCTGTGCTAGGATCATATCTATCAGCCATCAAGGAAATCTAATCAATACCACTGTCATTCAAATTTATGCACCAACTACTAAAGCTAGTGAAACAGAAATAGAAAAATTCTACCAATGTCTTCAGTATGAACACGATCAAACATGCAGTCAAAATGCATTGATAGTTACTGGCAATTGGGTTGCAAAAGTCGGAAACAAAGAGGAATCATGATTGAAAACTATGACCTTGGTGAAAGGAACAAAGCGGGAAGTCAGTCACAGCCTAGAATTTTGCAAGACCAAAAACTTCTTTATTGAAAATTACTTTTTCCAACAACACAGAGGTCAGTCTGTGGACGTCTCCAGATGGAATATACACAGATATCAAATTGACTACATTTGTGGGAAGAGATGATGGAGAAACTCAATATGAGCGGTTAAAACCAGGTCAATGCACGTGTCAGATGAGACTCTGAAGCTTGCTTTTGGCGAATGGAAGAAATGAGGAAGTCAAAAAACAAAATTGAAAATTTCAAAGGTCTTGAGAAAACAAAGTAAAATACTAGAAAGAAATATGCAAAGATAATTCTCATGGAAGCAGCAATAAAGAGATCAAACTGCATTGTATTAGGTAAATCTGCCGCACGAGACCTTTTAAAGTGTTCAAATGCATGTATGTTACTGAGAGAACTAAGGTTCACCTGACCCAAGTCACGGTATTTTCTATTTTCTCAGATGCGTGTGAAAGTTGGGCACGGAATATGAAGACTGAAAAAGAGTCAACACATTTCAATTATGGCTCAGCAAGAATTTGGTCCAGCTGTGTCACAACGGGACCAATAGGTCCCATCATAAGAAACAGAGAAAAGATTGACACTGTCAAGGTTTTCATCTTTGGGGTCCACAATCAGTGTTCATGGAAGCAGCAGTCAGGTGATCTTTTTTGTCGGAAGAATTAGAGAGAGAATGCCCCTTAGGGGCAAGGGTGGCAAAACTTCATCTGACATAATTTGGATGTGTTCTCAGAAGAGACCAGTTCCCGGAGAAGGACTTCATGCTTGATAAAGTGGAGGGGCAGTCAAAAAGAGGAAGGCCTTCCACAAGATGGATTGACACAGAGGCTGCACCAAAGGGCTCCAACAGAAGAAGTGGGAGGAAGGCGCAGGACTGGACGGTGACGTTCTGTTGTACACAGGGTTGGTCACTATGAATGGGAACCAAGGCGATGGCACCTAGCAACAACATACTAATTCACCAGGGCAGAGGAGATGTCGCCTAGTCTTGGTTCTCTAGAGAAGTAAAACCCCTGAAACGTGTGCTTGTGTGTATTGATATCAATAAAATGACTCACACAATCGTAGCAGTGGTACAGTTCAAGGCCAAAAGGTGGGTCAGATCTTAGCAGGAGGCATCTCCTGACTCTGCTTGATTTCCAATACTCTGAAGTGGTCGGGGCAGCGATTTGCCTAATTCCACTTCTGATCTCCTGACTGCTGCTTTCATGCACATTGATTGTGGACCCAAACAAAATGAAATCCTTGGCAACTTCAATCTTTTCTCTATTCTCATGATGTTATCTATTGGCCCAGTAGTGAAGGTTTTAGTCTACATTGAATTGTAATCCATACTGAAGGCTCCAATGTTTGATCTTCATCAGCAGGGGTTTCAAATCCTCCTCACTTTCAGCCAGCAAGGCTGCGTCAACTGCATATTGCACAAGCCTTCCTCCAGCCTGAAGTCACATATAATCTAACTTCTCTGATGATTGTTCTCAGCATACAGATTGAACAAGTATGGTGAGAGGGCAAAACCCTGACACACACCTTTCCTGATTTAAAACTATGCAGTATTCCCTTGTTCTGTTTACACAACTTCTTCTTGTACAAATTCTGCATGAGCACAATGATGTACTCTGGAATTCCCATTCTTCTCAAGGTGATCATAGTTTGTTAGGATCCACACAATCAAATGTCTTTGCATAGTTAATGTGACACAAGTAAGCATCTTTCTGGTATCTTTTGCTTTGAACCAAGATCCATCTGACATCAGCAATAGTATCTCTTGGTCAACATCCACTTCTGAATCTTCTGAACTTCTTAAGAACTTCTGACCATTGCCTCTTGATATTCTTGCTGCAATTATTGTTGTATGATCTTAAGTGAAATTTTATTTGCATGACGTATCAACGATACTGTTCTATAGTTTGATCATTTGTTGGATCACCTTTCTTTAGAATCTGCACAAATATGTTTAGGAACTTTCTGTAACTGTGTCCCCTACGTGATTTATTATATATAGAGTTACCTATGTGAGATAGTTAAAGTTTATTGTGCCAACCTGGCTGATAAACACATGTGGGGTTAATTGAAGGGTGGAGGGATAAATGGCTCAGTGAGCCTCACCTTTCTAGTTCTTGGGTCTTTTACTTTCTGATGGTCAGACCAGGGTGCAGCTTCCTTAGCCAGTTCCCTGCTTTAGCTTGCAAGGCTCACTTCTTGCAAGACATCTCTGAGGATCAGCCACATGGACCTATCCCATGCAGCCATGTGGAGCAGCCATGTGGAGACCCCTGCCAGTACTGAGAATGCTTACACATTCACTGACTCGGTTTTCCTCCTGTAGTCAGCATCATTGTGTGTGTTTTGTGAGATGGAGGAGGACTTTGTGGATTGGTGTCAGACATATGGGCTAATGTTGGACTTGTGGGCTTGGGCAGCACTGGGTTGGGATGTTTTCTTAATGTGCACTTACCCTTTATATAAAATTCTCTCTCTTATACATATGAGTTTCGGTGGATTTGTTTCTCAAAATATACCCAGATTAACACAATATGCAACACACAATCATGTATATAGGCCATCCCCAGATTATGAACAAGATAAACCCCTAACTATGTTTTTAAGAATTTGTAGGTCAGTCTGAATAGATACCTGTGATTGTTATTCTGCCTTACGATGACTCCATGCTGCCAAGCATGTTTCAACTCATAGAGACCTCATGTATCACAGAACAAACCACTCTCTATTGTTGTTACAGCCCCTGTGTCAATTCAACTCTCTGAGGGTCTTCCTCTTTTTCTGGAGCCCCCTACTTTACCAAGCATGATGTTCTTTCCCAGAGATTTGCCCCTCCTGATATTGAGCCTTACCTCAGTGGAAGAAAATAGCCAGAGGCTTTTTAATGACTTCAACTTGGACACACGCAGCAAAAGAAGGGGACTGTAACGAAGAATTTGCTGTGAGTAGGGCTTGGTTTAATTGTTTTAGAACGAGGGGAAATGTACATAATATTCAAGTAGGGTTTTGAAATGCTGCATGCTCAAAGGTAGTGGCAACACATTCAACGATGCTGGCCAACAATGTTGCTTTGAGTCCATATGCCATTCTGTTGAATGATCCACAACAGTATTGCCAGTTATCCAGTCTCATACATCAGGAGCTGAAAAGATGCTCTGTGCCTCTTCTGATAATGTCATTCCAGGGTTTTCACCTGTAATTTTTCCCATTTCAAGTACCTTGGTGAATCATCTAAATTACAAAAATTCGGGTCTGTTCATGTTTCACTTACTGGGCTATGATAGAACCAGCTCAAAGGGCTGAACTTCGAATACTTTTATAACCCTGAGGCTGTCTGTATACATGAGCTTTTAGATAAATGTACATCGGCATGCACATGTATACAGACATGCCCACCTGCACACATATCTTGGTCAGAATGGTATGTACAGATAAATATAGGCACCATGTATCTATATCTACCTGTGTAACCACACACATATTGTATAATTGTATATGCTGTAAAGTTTGCCACATTTACTCCTTTTCCTGGGCATGTCTTAGTGTCTTCATTTATCTTGACCTCGTTGTCCAAACCTCACCCACATCTACTATTGCCTTTCCCATCCCCCCAAATAACAAATATCTACTATTTAGAAACAAAGAACAGTGCCTTATGCAGCTCTCTTCTTGACTTTTTATAGTAATGGGACTATATGATATGAAATTTGTGGGGGTATTAGAATATATGCTCATGGAATGTTTTGAAATCTTCTTGTATTTGTCCTTGGGATTAACTTATTTTACTCAGCACATTGTCTAAAGTTTTTAAATATAAATGCTTAACTGCCAGACCCAATCCCAAAGAGTAGGCTACAAAATACACTTTCTCTAATAAACCAATGGAATCAACCCCTGTGGTGCAGTGGTTAAGCTCTCAGATGCTAACTGAAAGGCCAGAGGTTCAAATCCACAAGCACTCAGGGGGACAACAATGTGTCAGGCAGCGTCCACAAAGATGACAGCCTTGGAAATTCTAAGGGGCAGTTCTACTCTGTGCTGTAGTGTCTCTTAAGACATGGAATGGCTCACTGGACAAGGAGTTTTCCTCCTTTCTCAGCCTCTGACGTTGCTTTTGTCTGTTTACGTGAAAGCCATATTCAGCTACAGGTCTCAAGCACAGCACAGAGGGCTGGTGTCTGCTTACCAGAAGCCCAAATCCTTTTTCAGATGTTCCTTAACAACTAACCTTATTTATCTAGGTTTATCACCCTGACCTACTTCATTCACTGATTTTTGTGAGAACAGACTCTTCTTTGGCTGGTCCTCCTGAAAGGCATCCATCAAACTAGAATTCAGGTAAAAATGGTTATTGTTCTGATAGCTGCTCCTTTCAAGTTAGCTTTTTGAGCAATAGCAGGAGAAATAAAACACCGATATCTCTATAAGTAACTCTGCGGAGCACAGAGGTCTTGACCTTAAAACACACTGTAAAGTGCCATTTTATAAAAATAAATCACCTGTCCACCCCACTTCCTAATATGATCACCTCTCAGAAGTATTTAAATTATACTGTTGATATTTCGCCCCATCGAAAGTGCAGGGCAGTCTGGGGTGAATGTATTTTATTGAAAGCATTTTTCTTCTTCTTCCTCCTACTTTGGCTCAACATGCATACAAGAGGCTGGAGAGAAATTATTGTTGCAAGTAACGTAAGGAAAATTGAGTGATGTGTTAAGAACCATGAGAAAAAGAACTAAAATTGAGTAGCATGTATATCCTGGGTAAAGGTGGTAAAAACCAAAATTAAACTGAACTGTTCTTAAAGACTAATACTTCCTTAGTGCCCACAATAAGGACGCTTTAAGAAGAATTAATGTGGTTGAGTTATGGTGCAGGCAAAGAGTATTCTGGGTTGCCAGAAGAATGAACAGGTCTGTCATAGAAGTACAGCCAGAATGCTCCTTAAAAACCATGACGATGAGAGTTTGTCTCATTTTTGGACATGCTCTCAGGTGAGACTAGTCCCTGGAAAAGGACATTAGGTTTTGTAAAGTAGGGGATCAGGAAAAAGAGAAAAACTCTCAACTAGTAGGTTTGAAATCATGGCTGCAACCAGGAGCTCAAGCATACCGCAATTGTGAAGTTGGTGCAGGAACGGCAGCGCTTTGTTCTGTTCTACACAGGGATGCTATGACTCAGAACCCACTGGATGGCACCTAAGCCAGGAGCTCTGGATGAGTCTTTCATTAGAGGAATAGAATATTAATTACTGGAGATATGCAACTATTTTGTCTTAAACAATTGACTTCTATCCACCTAATGTCGGGCACATAAGTTTCTGTTTGTTAAAGTCATCCACTTGTGGGATTTCTGTTATAGCAGCATGAGGTAACTGTGGGATTTCTGTTATAGCAGCACGAGGTAACTAAGCCACACACAAACTTCACAGGGTTACCTAAGGACACAGGTTTCAGGAGGGCTTCCAGACCAAGACAAAGAAGGCAGGCGATTGTGGAGGTCTACTGTAATGGGTGGGGCAAAGCTTTCCAGACCGTCGTTTGCTGATATCGCAGCTCTGCAAGCATCCACTAGTAACTGGAGTGTGGAATATATGCAGTGGGAATCAAAGAAAATTGTAAATCATCAGGAAAAATTAAAGAAGGATCAATAGTTGTGAAAAATGACCTTGTTAATATAAATAACGCTGCAGTTCATGATAGTATTTTACAAGACCAAAGATGTATTCATAAGGAATGCCTTTCTTCAAAATCAAACAAGCAAACAAACAAACAAAACTAACTGCCATCCAATTAATTCTGACTCATAGCAACTCCATTAGACTGGGTTGTCTAAAGAAACAAAACTAGTGACACTTATATATGTATACCAAAGAGCTTTATGTCAAGAAGTAATTTTCTATCAAGAAGGCATCCCAGCCCAGTCCAACTTAACTCCATGGGTCCAGCACTCGCTGGAAATCTCTTCAGACTCATGTAGATGCAGGCCAGCAGTGCCGATAAGTGATGGGGATGCAGGCAGATCATAGGCGGTAGGTGCCGAGTCATGTGAATCCAGTGCCAGAATCCACAGGCGGCAGCACATCAACATCTCTCAGGGTTGGGCAGCCCACAGGGGGGACACTATGGAGGCAGGCCCAGAGTCTCAGCAAGCAAGAAGGTCCTCCGAGTCTCTTATAAAAAGACCACACTGCCCAAGTGGCATCATCAAGCTGTAACCTGATTGACAGATTGGCCTCCATCCCTGCACACGTATAAGCTGACATAAAATCTAACTGCTACACCAGCCCTATGGGAAGGAGTTGTGCTTTCTGTGCATTTCTGAGGGTGTGTCTCCAAGAACAGAAAGTCTCACCTTCCTCACAGAGAAGCCGAGGGACTTGAAGAGCCAACCTCATGATGAGGAGCCCAACAAGTAGCCCACATGTCTATACCTTGACAGGTGTTTTATACAGAAATGTGTAGAATACAAAAATTCCCACTTCTAGAACAATGAACAATATGGTGGTAAATGGAGGAAAGAATGGAGTTGTGAAAGATTTCATTTCACTTCGGTCTACAGTCAACACTCATGAGACAGCAGTCAAGAAATCAAATGATATTCTGCATTAGACAGATCTGCTGCAGAAGACCTCTTTAAAGTGTTTAAGAACAAATGTTTCCCTTTCAGGACTAATTTGAGCCTGACCCATACATGCTCTTTACCATTGCCCTGTATGCGTGTGAAAGCCATACAATGAATAAGAAAGAGTGGAGAAGAACTGATGCTTTTGAATAATGATGCAGGTGAAAATTATGGATTATACCAGAATGATCAGAAAAAGAAACAAATCTATTGTGGAAGAAGTCCAGCTGGATTGCTTCTTGAAAGTGAGGATGGCTAGGCTTTCTGTCTCCTATACTATGAACCTGTAATCAGGTAGGATCTGTCCATGGGAAAGGACATTACGCATCAGTATAGCAGAGAGTTGGAAGAAAAGAAGATCTCCCGGGAGATGGATTGACACTGTGGCTGCAGCAATGGGCTCAAACTTGACAATGATGGTAAGGATAGCACAAGACTGGGCCATGCTTCATGCTGTTCTACAAAGGCCCCTATGAGTCAGAACCTATTCACTGATACCTAACAAATTGAATGATATAGGAAGCAGCACAAGAAGATGAAGAGATGCTAAAAGTCACTGTTGACTCTGGTTGACATTAAACCAATTCTGGAGATAGTAAATGGTCATGAGCCAATGGTCTTAACGGGAGAAAAATTGCAAGCTGTACTGAAGGCACTGGCAAAACAAGCCTCGATGAGCTGACAGAATAAAAGTGGAGATGTTTCTACAAATGGATACAATGCTGGAATCACTCTCTCCACCAAGAAATTTGGAAGGCAGCTACTTAATAAGCTGACTGGAAGAGACTCCTAAAGGTGCACATTCCCAAGAAAGGTGATTCAACAGAATGCAGAAACTATCAAGGAATATCATTAATATCACATGTAATTAAAGCTGATGATACTTCAAAAACACATTTGCATCAGTACATTGACTGGGAACCACCTAATGTCCAAGACAGATTCAGAAGAGGATAAGCAACAAGGTTTATCTGTGCTAACTTCAAACAGAGCTTGGCTGAAAAGATAACACCAGAAAGATGTTTTACTGACTATGCACAAACATTCAACTCTGTGGATCATAACAAAGTATGGATAATATTTAGAACCACAGGAATTCCAGAAGGGTTGATTGTACTTATTTGGGACTTGTACACAGGTCCAGAGGCAGACATTCAAACAGACGCTGCTTGGTTAAAATCAGAAAACATGTACATCAGGGTTGTATTCTTTCAAGATGTATATTCAAGCAATATGTTAAACAAATGATCTGAGAAGCTGAACTATTTAAAGAATGATTGCAGAATCACGAATCGCGGAAGATTCATTGACAACAAGCAGTGTGAAGATGATACCACTATGCTTGCTGAGTGTGGAGAGGAGTTGCAACACTTACTGATGAATGTGAACAACTGCAGCCTTCAGTATAGATTGCATCACAACCCAAGGAACACAATAATCCTCAAAATTAGACCAATAAAGAGCATTGTGATAAAATGAGAAAATGTTAAAGTTCTGAAGATTTTTTTTAACTTGGCTACAGGGAGATGCTTGCATTGATGCTCATGGAAGCAGCAGTCAAGAAATAAAGTAATGTATTGCACTGGGCAAGTATCTTTGCAAAAGACTTCTTTGAAGTGTTGGAAAAAACAAGCATATTACTTTGAAGACTAAGGTATGCCATAATTGTATTTCTAAAGGTCTTGCATGTGTGTGAAAGCCGGACAATGGATCAGGAGACTGAAGCCATCCTGATGCCTTTGAATCAGAGTGAAGAACATCGACTATGCCCTGACTGCCAGAGAATGAACAAATGTGTATCGGAAAAATCGCAGCCAGAATGCTCCTTAGAATCAAGCGGAGTAAGACGTCATCTCATGTACTCTGGACATGTTATCCGGAAGGACCAACCCCTGGAAGAGGATATGATCCGTGCTAAAGTAGAGGGACAGCGAAAGAGAGAAAGATGCTCGACACGGGCTGCACAAGGGCTGAAATACAGTAACCCTTGTGAGATGGCCCAGGGCCCAGCAGTGCTCCGTTCTTTTGTGTCTATGTGTGCTCGGAGCTAGAACTGATTGGACAGCACCTACAAATAACAACAGATGAATAAAATTTTAGGAATCTGTAAAGTTGTGATTCAAAGCTCCAGAATATATATAAGGCAGATAAATATGAATTCATCACCCTCACAGAGAAGGCAGGGATCCCAGAGGCATATTCCATAAAGGTAATAGACAGTGTAGAGGAGCCCCAAGGGTGCTATCTGGTAAGCATTAGATTGCTAATCGCAAGGTTAAGAGTTCAAAACTACCATATGCCAGTATATGTCTAGTGGTACACATATACCTGTATAACAGCTCTCATAAAGACTTACAGCCACAGAAGCCTTCCAGGGATATTGTGAGTCAGAATTGATTTGATGGCAATGGGTATGGCCTGTGATAAGTAGAATAACAATATACTAAAATTCTGCATCTTAAAATAATATATATTTGTTATTCTGGTGTGGGGAAGAGGTAGAAGCAAGATAAAATACTAGAGTAGGGGGACATAAATGTTTAGGTGAGCATTTAACCACGAAGTTTCATGAAAGTCCAAGGCAATCAAGCCTTGACAGTGTTCACTGGCACTAAGACATTAGGATTCGGACTTTAATGGTTGTATGGGGGATAAAAGACAAGGTGTTAGATCACTATTGCATGGTGAGTAGAATAAATCTTATATAAATCTACAACACTCAAAATGCTACATCCTTGATAAAAAGATCTCAAAAAACTCAAGCTCAATGCCATCAAGTCAATGTGGCACATGGTAGGTTACATGTTCAAAACCACCAGACAATTCTTGAGAGAAAGATGAGACTTTCTACTCCCGTAAAGAGTTACAGTCTCAGAAACCCATGGGGACAGGTCTACCCTGCCCTAAAAGATGACTATGATTCAGATGATAAAGTGTGGACTAGAAGAAAAGAATTCATTGTGGTTAAGGGGAAGGACACTTGTTTCTCAGCCAAAATTAAAACAATTCTTAGAAACTCAACTCTGACTGGGAAGAACCCTCAAATCTACAAAGCAGCAGCAATTTTTATTCCAGAACAATCTAGATCATAATTTTCAACTTCTTGCTTTAAAGTGAACAAGTTCATCACTCCCTTGATTCATTTAAGAAAACACCACAACATTTTACAAATCATTCCTACTAGTAGATTAAGGTATGTTGTTTATCACTTAGGTCATTTTCTAACTCTCATTAAAAGGTGTGAAATCAAATCTAAGGCTTATTAGGACCTGGGGGAGGGAAGAGGTGAACGATGAGGAAACCAGGAGAAAGAACCATTTCTTTGCCCTCTCGCGCAGCGCTTAGCAAAGGCCTGTTAAGTTTAACCGGACTGAGTTGAATTGAATTCCGTCTACATGAGTCAGTTACAGATCATATTGTTGATTTTTAAGCTAAAATTATATTTAAGAAATAATTCTTGAAATCTGTCTTCAATGAGGGCAAAGAACATCAAGCTTCAATTTCTTCCTGAGATCATTAGCATCTTAAAATATTTAATTTAGAAATGGTGTCCTTGATTTCTTTAATACACAATAATAGTTATTTTTCATATCCACTATTTTCAATTGGAACCACATTTTTTTTCTCTGTCTCATTGCATTGTTGCCTCCACTTCCCTTGTTTGTATTTCATTCCATAACTAGGCTTTACCATCCAGGAGGACAGGCACCACGTATGTCTTCGTCACTATTCTGTCCCAAAGACTGTCACAGTGCTTGACATAGACTACTTTGTGTATTTCTGGATTCATCAGTGAAGATAACTGAAAAAAGCTAATCAAAATTATGTGATTGAAATTGCACCTGAAGGAAAACAATTAGACTAAGCAACATGCCAATTTTTGTATTTATGGAAACAAGGTTGCTGTGGAAGCTGTTTCTATACCAATGCACTGCCTTCAGGTCTGGCACATTTGTTTTCTTTAAAGCCTTTCATGCGGTGTTGGCATTGACATTGGTACTGCCAACTGGAACAACTTCCTTTGAGGATTTCTCAGGGGCCGGGCACCAAATATAAGTAGCGAAACAAAGGGGACAGATTTGAGTTTACTCAGCTTACTGATAAAAGACAAGCACATGTGTGTTTAATTGTTCGATACTATGTTTTCATTTTACAGATGAAAACAACGAAAGACTAGAGAGGCTAAGCAGCATGGCCAAGGTAACAGACTTGGCTGCCGTTTAGGCAGATGGCTTTGTTCTCCAGCTAGGCCATTTGCTGTCGTGTTGTGTTGATACCTGTGCCATTATTAATTGTTAAATATTTGGAATATCATCCTTGGACATAGATTAAGTACAGACAAAAAATCTGATTCCAAAACCCAGTTTCTTTCCAATACTCCCTACTGCCTTTCAGTAGATTTGGAGTTAGGAAATTTATATATAATCTCAGCTCTTCTTTAGATTAACTGCATGATGTATCATAAAACATTTATTTCCTTTGAAGCTCAGTTTCTTTCTACATAAAAGTGTGGATAATAGGACTTTCCTATCATGTAATTTTGAGAGTTAAACAACATCTTTGTTCAACTGACACACTATCTGGTACTCACTAAATTCAAATTGGTATTTTTATGAATTCCACAGATTTTCTCAGTTGCAACAGGAACAACTACATTTGTTCAATGTTAAAAATATTCAATGTTCACACTAGTTTGCTTGTTTGTTTGTTTGTTTGTTTGTTTTTCCCAGAGATTACCGTGAAATGCACTGCTTAACTCCTTCTTGAAGCAGTTGGATCTACAAAGGAAGTTTCGCCTTGTTCAGTGTCTCTCACAGTTCCCTGGTAGGAGTGAGCATCAGTTGCCTATCATGGTAACTGCTTGACAGCACTCAGGGTACTGTTTTCCTGAAATCCAGAGTGCTTCTTCCTGTCGGGATAGTGCCTCCTGGGAGTCAGCAAATCAACGACGAGGATTTGTTTTAGGGTCGGCTCCAGTAGAACAATGCAATGTAAAGAGGATCCATCTTCCACACTCCCTCTTCCCTCCTCTCCCAGCACATTCATCTCCTCTCCCTCCGCTCAGCAGCCCCGCAATCGTCTGTGTCTTAGGGTGAGATAACTGATTTGATGGGAAGTGTGTTAGAAAGTACTAGCTAGACTATATTGGGGCGGCTGCTTCTGAATGTTCATTATTTGTTGTACGTCTCCATAGGTGGATGTCTATTCCCTGAATCGTATTTTCCTTATCCTTTCTCTTGTGGTGCTACTCTCTTCTCCTGCATGTGCCTCCCCCTGTTCTTGTGACACTAGCTCCTGCCTCCACTACCACCAGAGCCACCAGTGGACATCAAGTCAATTCTGCTTTGTGGTAGCCCTCTGGGGGTCCTATCTGAGCTTTGCTCCATTTTCAATGGCTCATTTTTTTTCAAAACACTAAAAGACCTTTCTTTTGACGCACATGTAGGGAGTTAGTGTAACGTGTTAATATTGTGCCTCACCTGGGGACTTCAGCCACTCCCTAGCTGCTAGTTTCTGTGCAGTCAGTTCTGCTCAGGAAGACCTCGTGCGTATCCGAGTAGGATGCTCCCTAGGGCTTTCCAGGCTGTACTTTCAGCTGCATGAGTCTAAGAGGTTCTCAGCACAGGGATGCCAGGTTCAAAGTACACACTCCACTCACAGCTCTTCTTACTTGTTGCTTCTGAGGCCCCTCATTCTCTGCTTTGTCCCTTCTTCTATAACTCTTGTAAGACAGCAGAGGATGCAGGTCACACCCCACAGAAGAGGAGGGTTGTAGCATGAATAAGAGTTTTGCTTCTCACCCTAATCTCTTTTCAACTAATTGGCTGAGCACATCAGATCACATCATGGGAATGTTTACACCTTTGAGTAACTGTCAAATTTCATAACTGCCTAATCACTGAGAATTATGGCTCAGACATATTTTTGAGGGACACAACTCAACCCATGGCAATATTACAGAAAAATGTCTGTACTCTTCAAAGCTCTATAGTACATAGATGTCCTATACCATTCAGACCATTGCTATGGGTAATTGTCTGGTTGGTAAGTACTGGACACATGAAGCAATAGAGGAAGCATCAAGCAATCAAGGAAGAGACAATGGTGCAGTAAGCTTTAGGTAAAATGGGAATTTACAATCGTGATCTTCTCAGTCAAACATTCCCATGAAGGAGACACACCTGATTTCTTGAGTAGTTTAATCAACATTCATTATAAAATTCTCATGATCCTAAAATGTAAATTCATTACAAAATTCTCATGATCCTAAAATGAAAAGAACCAACATTTATCAATTATTTAAAAATGATATAATCTGCATATTAACAACATGAAGGCCAATGATACATTTACCTTTCATACTTTCATTCAACAAGTTACAATAACTAATACTGACAAGTTAGTTTAATGGTCCAGAAACTGTGTAAGGTGCTGAGAGATCAAATGATGAAGGAAAGGAACAGCCTCACTCACGTAGAACTCAGAGTGTGGTGGGAGATGCCAACAATCAGATCATTACACAAATGAAAGTATAGTCACCCTTTGAGAAAAATGCTGGAAGAAAAGAAACATAAGTTTTTGACTGCACAATCAGGGGCATTTAGTGAGATGTCAGCCCAAGCTTCGAAGTAATACTTACTATTGTGAGCATGAACAGTGAACTAAGAAGAAGTGGATGTCAACCATGTGATCGTCGTGTTTATGTGTCAGCTAGGTTATGAGGTTAAACATTTATCTCACGTTACTCTGAAGGTATTTGGTAGATAAGTTTAGTCCACCACTGACTTTAGGAAGATTACCCTCTATAATAAAGGTAGACTTCATGCCATCAATTAAAGACTGGAATGAAAAACTGAGGCTCAAAAGCAGAATTCCTGCCCAAGGTTGGAAGCCAGAAATTGGACCTGTTTCAGATGCAGGCCTGCCCTACAGATCTGGGATTTGTCAGCTCCTACATCTGCCCTGCATTGACACGGTGGCTGCAGCGATGACTCACCTTAACCACGATTGTGAGGATGGCACAGGATTAGGCAGTGTTTTGGTTATTTGTTTGTTTGTTTTATTGGGAATAAGGTGACTTTGAGTTGGAACCAACTTGATGGCACCTGACCGTGACAAGTGCTGACAAGTGCGCACAGCTACACTAGCCAATTCCTCAAAGGAGAGTGAGCGCGCCACCGGCTCTGCCTTTGGACAACTCTAATAAACCAGATGGAAATGATGCTCTAAGGGAGTCAAAGAGAAATTCTATAGGAGAGAGGGTGATTCTTGCTTTAGAGTAGCAGACTATTAATTAGTGGAGATATAAAATCACTTTCTCATAAAAGATTACACCTCTGTAGATTTTACCAGACTGTGTTAGTTGCCACACAATATTTATTCCAGCTCCCAGTGAGCTGAATCTTGTCAGAGTAGAACTGCACTACACAGGGTTTTGAAGGTTGTGACCTTTTGAAAGCAGATTGTCAGGTACACCTTCTGAGGCACCTCTGTATGGGTTAAAACTGCCAACCTCCCTGCTACTAATCCAGCAATTAACTGTGTATACCATTGAAGTGAGCTTTATGACACACATCAAAAGCCAGCCATAAAACAAGGGTGGCACAAGATCGGGTCACATTTTGGTTTGTTAGCCATAACGTCCCCATGAGTCTGAACCAACTTGACAGCAACTCACAACAAAGCCCCCCAGAGTCATTCCAATCATTTCCCCAGCCTATGGCCCAATACCTCCCTCTGTCACTGGTCTGTGAGCATCGCAGATAAAGGAACCAGGTCAGTTGATGCTGACCCAGCATCTTCCAAAGTCCCTGGCACTTACATTGAGCACACGTACTTAATCAATATGTGTTAAATGAATACGTGATTGTATATCTTTAGAACACTGAGACAAGGCTGTGGAAACCACACCTGGCCTCCTCTGAGACTCCAACTCCACACCAGTCCAAGGCCTTTTGCCACAAGGTAGAGGTCAAACCTGCCTTCACCCTCCATCACGCTATGCTGACAACCAGCTATGCCCCCAATGAATTTTCTGCTGGGGTTGACAATCCATTGCAATGATCACATAGACCCCACAAACAATACTCATGCTGATGGGGATTTATGAAGGAAGATAACAAGTTACCACAAATAAAGATCCTAAAACATTAAGGATACCGTTATTGTCCACAGTGGCACCTCTTCTCAGTCAGCGGCCAAGTCTTCCTCGGGTCCTCAGCCTCTCAGCCCTTGGCCTCTATCACCGTGGGCCACAAAGTCCACTCTCCACTCTGGCTCCCCACCTCATGGTCTTGGCACTCCTGTTCTGTCTCATGTTCTCCACGCCAGTCTCTGCCTGTGCTGTGCCTCCCACCGCAGGCAGGGATCTTTCATGCGCTCCCAGGTGGCTGCTTTTTCTGGGTGGTCCCAGGACTCTCTCTGTTCCCGCAGCTGAGATATCCTTTTTATGCTCAGAATAATGGCAAAACTGGCCAATCCCCAAGTTACAATATACTACCCTTTATTTGCATGGCACTGCCCAATCATTTGGTGGTAGTTATATATAAATGGATAGAAAAGTCATAAGTAATTCATTTAACTCCACCACAAACACATCCTTAAACCCTAAAAATAAGAATAATTTTTTGTTGGGTTTCTCCTGTTTGATCTTAATAAAAATGTAAGTCAAGTGGACATTTACTTTTACCTGGCTAAAAACTACCTCTTTAAAAAGAAAAACAAAAACCTACTTCTTTAGGTTTTTCCTCCATAAAGAAATCATAAATATCCTACAATATAATTTTAGGGAACAAGGTGAATTTACAAAGATGACCAAAAAACATTCCTCTGAGTTATAATTCCCCTATATATTTTTCATGCTAATGTCTTAACAAAGTGTTTAGCTTAACGAAATTTAATAAGTGCTAATATATGAAAAGATATGTTCTTCCAGGTATTCATTACAATCATGGAAGCTTATCGATTTTTTGTTGTTATTGTTATTGTTGTTGTTGTTGTTGTTACTGTTAGTTGTCATTGAGTATATGCCAACTCCTGATAACAATATACATTATAGAATTACGTCTCTGACAAAATACTCATTTATAAACTATCAAGGGCTCAT
>NW_022103906.1:56692511-56694743 GCF_000313985.2 Echinops telfairi | reverse complement strand
TCCAACATTAGTGCATATGTCTGACATTAGCTCATATGCCCTATACCAATCCACAAAGTCCTTCTCAATCTCACAAAATACACTCAATGACGCCGACTGCAGGTGGAAAGCCGAACTCGTGAGTATGTAAACATCTCAGTGCTGGCAGGGGTCTCCACACGGCTATTCCAGCACCCAGGGCTGCATCAGGTGGGTCCATGTGGCTTCTCTTCAGGAATGCCTCGCAGGAAGTGAGCCTTGCCAGCTGAAGCGGGGAACTAGCTAAGGCAGCTGCACCCTGGTCCAACCATCACAGAGCAAGATATCCAAGAAACAGAAAGGTGAGGTTCACTGAGCCATTTATCTCTCCGCCCTTCAATTAATCCCACCTGTGTTTATCAGCCAGGTTGGCACAATAAACCTTAACTATCTCACTTACTCACAGGCATCTTAGAACAAGCGTGTTTCTCTCCAAATCTGTTGAAGTCTTAACCTCTGAATCTGTCAATATGATTGTTTAGAAACAGGTTTTTGTCTTGTTATATTAATGAGGCCATATCCTGACATGGTGGATCCTAAACTTAGTAACTTTTAAGTGGCGTTTTATACACCGGCCCACATGTGAGGATCGGTCTGCAAGCAAAGGAATGCCAAGGATCCTGCATACACCAGAAACTAGGAGAGAAGCCTACGGAAGGACCCAACCTGGTGGAGACCCTGACTTGGAATTATAGCCTCCAGACTGTAAGGTAATAAATTGTATTCATTAAAGCCTCCCATTCACAATATGTTTGTGATATCAGCACTAGGAAACTAAGATACAAGGAGGTAGAAAATGTTGCCCTTAGAAGGCCAGTCATGAGTCCAGATACAGCACCGACACTGAGAAAGCAAACATTTGACAAGCTTAGTTATATACATAGTGGATCCCGCTCCTTTGCAAGTTAGGGATAAAGGAGTGAAATCCCAAGTGTTCCTAGGCTTCCTAAATTGTGTATTTATAGTTCACTCCAGTTCATTCACTGCATATCCTGGGTTCAATGCATATGGATGTCTCCTTGTGTATCTGTAGATGCACAATACCTATCATCCCTAATATGACATTCAGAAGTGATATGCTGGAGAGGTATTTCAGTAGACAGAAATAATCTCAGACTGGGAATCGAAAACAGTGAATTTTAATATACCACTTCTTCCTATATACCCTTGGCGAATTATTTTCTATGCTCTGAGCTTTACTTTCCTCACTGGTAAAAATTTAGAAACAAATTGAAATAACATTTACCAAACATAACCTCAGACATATAGATATTCTACATAAATATATAAACCACTAAGACTTATGACATTGCAGATTATTACTATGTTTACTGTCAAACTAAAAAAAATTCTTCACTCTTCTAACAAGGACAAAACATATTATAACAATACCAGTGATAATATGAATAGCATAATAAACACAAACAAACCACTTGGTGTGCAGAGCAGAAATGAATATTAAGTGGGCATTCTTCATATCCAGCTGAGCAGACATAAGTCGCATGGAATTCTGCTTTTATGGAAACATTGACCATATTCATCTTGGCCAAGTTGGGTAACTGTTTGAGAACTCTGAAAAGACGTTTTATTCTAATTCCCTTGAAAGAGTTTATTTCCATACAGTGTGTTAGAAAAATGGGGGAGGAAAACATCATCATGTTTCGGGTCACATTTTATGAAACAAAACAGCAGGGTCAGAAGAGTACCCTCTGATATCACCTTTAGTATAAATCTTATCCTTGTATAAAAAAGGAGCCTTTCATTATAGTTTTATTAGTTATTCTTTTCACACTCAGTAATTGCATGAATTCATGGTGTCACAACACATTAACAAACTGACATTTATGACTCTAAGTAATTTTTATGCAAAGCGATTTTATCTCTGTTAGTATGATAGTAAGTCAGATTGCCCCAAGTATTTTCTACTTTGAAAAGTAACTTCTGCAATGCACAATGACTCTTTCAGGCTAAGGTAGCAGTGACCTAGTCTGAATGCTATGCTAGCTTCTTGGGAGCTTTAATTGACTTCAAGGTTAGATAATGTGCCCCCTGAGAAGCTAAAGTACTCGAAAACAGCATCTCTCTGTACACAATGGCTTTGCACTTGCTATACTATTCCTGTAAAGGTTTCAGGAGGCATTGGGTGCTTCTATTTTTAACAGTAAAAGGAAGTTTAGAATGTTGAAAGACTAATAAGTACCAAGGACTCTGACC
>NW_022103906.1:56689998-56691958 GCF_000313985.2 Echinops telfairi | reverse complement strand
AGTCATAAATGTCAGTTTGTTAATGTGTTGTGACACCATGAATTCATGCAATTACTGAGTGTGAAAAGAATAACTAATAAAACTATAATGAAAGGCTCCTTTTTTATACAAGGATAAGATTTATACTAAAGGTGATATCAGAGGGTACTCTTCTGACCCTGCTGTTTTGTTACATAAAATGTGACCCGAAACATGATGATGCTTTCCTCCCCCATTTTTCTAATACGCCTTGTATGGAAATAAACTCTTTCAAGGGAATTAGAATAAAACGTCTTTTCAGAGTTCTCAAACAGTTACCCAACTTGGCCAAGATGAATATGGTCAATGTTTCCATAAAAGCAGAATTCCATGCGACTTATGTCTGCTCAGCTGGATATGAAGAATGCCCACTTAATATTCATTTCTGCTCTGCACACCAAGTGGTTTGTTTGTGTTTATTATGCTATTCATATTATCACTGGTATTGTTATAATACATTTTGTCCTTGTTAGAAGAGTGAAGAATTTTTTTTAGTTTGACAGTAAACATAGTAATAATCTGCAATGTCATAAGTCTTAGTGGTTTATATATTTATGTAGAATATCTATATGTCTGAGGTTATATTTGGTAAATGTTATTTCAATTTGTTTCTAAATTTTTACCAATGAGGAAAGTAAAGCTCAGAGCATGGAAAATAATCCGCCAAAGGCATATAGGAAGAAGTGGTATATAAAAATTCACTGTTTTCGATTCCCAGTCTGAGATTATTTCTGGCTACTGAAATATCTCTCCAACATATCACTATGATAAAAACTTAATAATATGAAATAATGGGTTGAATTTCATATAGCTATCATCAGAGGAAGCTCTTTATTTCTAAAGTTATGTCTTAATTTTTCAGCACCTTTACTGGACCCTCAAATGGTAAAACAAAGCTCTTGGAAAACAAGGTCAGATCTAGATTTGGAGTCTCTGGGTCTGCCAAGAGAGCTCACAGAGGAGGAGAAGGTGACTAGAGCATTTACAGTAACTGTGCTGCCTTTGAGAGATCGCATCGTGGAAACTAATACTGTGGTCTCATTAGTGCAAATTCTAATCTGGCTTTGTGCAAGATTTTCCATTCAGTCCTTGGTTATTGTCCTTTAGTGGAGAGATCTGGCAAATGATAGTTGTGTGACCTCATTCCTCTGAACCATGGGCGTAAGCCAGAAATTGAATTCTACAAAATGGAAATGGCTTGAGGGGAAAGGAAAATATGGAGACTGCACTAGTCAAAGCTGCCGTCAGAGTGAACTAATAACAAATTACTGTCTCATGACTTAATCTGGCATCCCTTTTAGGATCAAATTAACAGGTGGTATATATAATTCCAGGTGGACCGACTACAAATAGAATTTTCCAAATACAGAAGTGTTAGATTTGGTGGGCTCGAAACCAAATTAATTTTTATGAAAATCAAATTTTGCATAAAATGGTCATTTAAATGTGGCACTGAACTACTCACCTACTTCAGATTTTCATCGTATGCTATTTGAAAGGATTTTCAATAATTCTTGTGGGAGTCACCCTGTGACGTATCGTGTAGGATTGTCAAGCAAAAAGGGTCCATGTATCTGAATATTTCACTGCTGTTAAAAATAGGCAGGAATACAGGCAAACTTCACAAAGAAACAAATTAAGTTAAATATTTATAGACATGGAAAAGTAAAAATAATATGTATTATCTGCAATGTATTTATTCCTTAATGTATACCAAGATAGAGTAAACAAGTTTTATCTTCTGAAGTACAAAAATAAGAAAGGGTCTTATGGCCAGCCAGGATCAAGTTGGTGGCATGCAGCGATGCTCCTAGGTTGACTGGCGTAGCAAAAGGACATGTTAGTGTCCCTCTATGCAAATCTGAGCTCTTTAAATAGCTGTATAACTTTGGAAACAGTTTCTTTTCTTCCTGAGTCTGAATTTCTTCATCTGAGTAATAGT
>NW_022103906.1:56685054-56687350 GCF_000313985.2 Echinops telfairi | reverse complement strand
CTAGTGATGTTTTGTGTTCTGGTCATATGCCCTGTGTTCATTTGGCAAAGACGGACTGCTGGAATGAATGCATACAGTCATGTAACCAAGCAGAGAAGGATACTCTCATTTGTTCAGAGTGTACTGTCCATTAGACAGAGTGAACACTGTGACCATTTTGCATCACAGAGCACATTCTCTGAACTGAATGTGTAATAGCTTAGTTTCGAAAACATAAGGATTCAGATCATTGGGTCACTCGTAAACACATTATGCTCCAAGGTTTTCCTGGAAACATGGGTTGGAGCATGTTAACATTGGGGGAGTTGTCAGGTTTCAGAATCTGACTTACCCATATTTTGTCAAAATACCTGTAGTGCTGAATTACTGTTAGCATAATCTCATCTGCCCAATCAAGCAGTCACAGCATGTTCTAATATCATTAGGTTCTTTGTAACAGTTTGCCTTTAGAATTCACAGAGCTGTTTTGTTTATGTTGACATGTAAACCTCTAAGACCTATCTTTTAATCAGTTTTTATATTGCGTGTTCATAAAAATCCTATATGTATTTTGGTACATTTATAAAATCTGTGCATGCATTTATATATCCACTTAAATATATTGATTCTTTTTTTATATAGCATCATAACAACAACTTGGCCTGTAAAATCTGGCATGAATGCCAACCAAATGAAACCCATCTGAATATTAAAACAAAATAAGAAGGAATCACATGATTGAAACATTTTGGAATTTTTATTGGTTACTGTAGCAAATTATCCCAATTATGGGTGTAATGAGACTAAAAAATCTAAACAACAAACAGACCGACTTCTCAACGACCTGTTGTTTCTTCTTCCCCGTATTCAGCTCTCTTCTTTTGGTGACCACATCTGATTTTTCTTTGACAGCCATGGCACCCCATGCTGTTTCGGGTTGCTGACACTGCCCTAGTCTCCAAGCGCAAAGGTTCATCTGATCTGTATTAACTGCATAGCCCATCCCTCGGGCTACAGTGATTGACTTCATGATGGTCAGATACATACGTAGTTTCAAGTTGAGTTGACAATGTGGTTCTTGGAGAAGCTATGGGAAAATTTAACTTGCTTTCCTATGAGATTGAATTCGGTGTTGACAAAGAATATTCAATATATCGTGGATTTCAGCAGAACAAATAAAAATCTGTCTTGAAAGAAGTACAGTCAATAGACCCTTTAGAAACAAGAATGGCAAGACTTCCTTTCACATACTTTGGGCATGTTATCAGGTAGGACCGGTCCCTGGAGAAGAATGGCCTGCTTGGTGAAGTAGAAGGTCCATGAGCAAGAGGAAGACTATCACAGAGATGGATTGACATCGTGACATGCACATAGCAAAGATTGTGAGGATGGGGCAATGTTTCCTTCTGTTGTACATGTCAGGAACCAATTGGTTAGCATCTTAACAAAAACAGTAAGACAACCGAGTTCATGTGGGGTGGCCATGAGCTACATCTTGCCCCTATGACAGAATAATTGCTCTAGAATTAAGGCCACATCTTTAATTAATTCATGAATAACTGACTAATGAATTAGTTAACAGTTCAGATATACACAAGCTGCTGGCTACAGCAATTGATAATATCTATCCCTGGACTTGCCAAACATACAAAACAATGTAATTCATTTTTTGACTGGTTGATTTTGCATAAAAAACATTTAATTGAAATTCTGTCACTTTTGTATGTAATTATTCTAATCAGTGCCACAATCTTTTAAAAGACTGTTAAATTGTATTCTTCAGAATATCTCAGCAAAGATCAAATAATGTAAGGAATAGTATAGTAAATTAATTGCTACTTTGTTGTGATCTACCCAAAGGTCATTGATCTAGCCTATTCTGATTGCGTTGTCCATTATCTGGCATTTCCATCTGTGATAAAGGGACCCTAATACAATGCTTTTCTTCAGAATATAACTTTAGTCCAGAGCAAGATGATATACTTTTAGGAAATTCAAATTAAGTAGCCTGTAATTTAAGTGATCGTATACATTTCATGACCACAAATTAGAGCATGTACAAATGTAAATTCCTTCCTCCAGCCATGCTGGGCTGCAGCCACTTTTTCCCTTGTATGTTAGAGCCTCTTTCCCACTTACTCATCCTGATAAAAACTAACACAGTTTTTAACTCCTGGAATTTCTTTGTTCATCTTGATAGCAAATTAACTCCTATTGATCCTTTCAACTCCAAGATCTATCTGTGGTAGATTACTCGTGCTTATTAATAATCTTTCATATTTCATATTAATGAAAATGTCCACCTTGTTTTCACCAC
>NW_022103906.1:56682090-56683812 GCF_000313985.2 Echinops telfairi | reverse complement strand
AAATGAAATTATTTCCTTTTAGGCTCTCAATTTTATTCCATTGACCTATGTGACTGTCATTGAACATATACGAGGCTAGTTTGCTTGCTGTGGTAGTATAGTAAGTTGTGAGATCAGGGAGCGTGAGGTCTCCCACTTTCTTCTTCAATATTGATTTAGCTATTCAAGCACTCTTTCCTTTCCACATGAAGTTGAAAACTAGTATTTTTTTGTTTCATTAAACAATGTTGTTGGGATTTGGATTAGGGTTGCATTGTATGTATAGATTGCTTTGGGTAGTATTGACATTGTCACAATGTTAAGTCTTCCAATCCATGAGCATGGAACTTTTGACCATTTTTCTGGTCTCTTTTGGTGTCTGACAGTACTGTTTTATAATTTTCCTTGTAAAGATAATTTAGAGATTAGACATTTGTCAGCTATGTTGCTGACAAATATTTTGCCTCAGTCTGTAGGTTCTCTCTCATGTCCCTGTTTAGGTTTATTTTGAAGTATTTATGCTTTGGGGGGGAGTTTAATCCTCATAAATAATATTGTTTTCTTGATTTACTTTTTTAGAGGTACCCCTGTTAATGTAGCAGAATCCAACTGAATTTTACTTTTGGTTTTGTTACACTGCTACTTGGCTGAATCTCTGTTAGTTCCAGTAACTTTCTTAGGGAGTATCTAAGATTTTCCCATGTGTAAACCCATGTCTTCTATGAATTAGGGTAGTCTTACTTCTTCCTTTCCAGTTTGAATATTTTCCCCTTCTTGTCTTATTGCTCTAGCCAGACCTTTCAGTAAAACATTAAATTAAAATTTATTCCAAGACTGTAAATCTTTAGAAGAGCAATCTCACTTTTCCCTCATAGGATGGATAGTATGTTTGAATCAAGAACTTTGCAATAGGAGCTCAATCCTTAATGCACAATACCACAGAGAAGGTGATAAAGGACATCCCTCTCTAATTCTCATTTTCAAGGGAAATGCCCTCAATCTTTCTCCATTAAAATACTACTAACTGTTGGCTTTGCATATAGGCCCTTCATTATGGTGAGAAAATTCCCTTCTATTCCTATTTCACTGAGAATTTTTATCAGGAAAACTTGTTAGATTTTACCAAATATCTGTTTTATTGCATAGATTGAAATCTCATGAAATGACTTCCTTGTTTTATTTATGTGGTGAATTATGTTGATTTGATTTCTAATGTTGAACCGTTCTTGGCATCCATGGCATGAATTCCACTGAATGATGAGATATTCATTGCTCTTCTTCTCGTTGTTCTCTTTCGTATGTTATCGAAATCAGTTGGCTATACATTTATTGAATATTTTTGTGCCTGTATTCACCATAGATAGTGGTCTGTAATTTTCTTTCTTATTTTATTTTTGTGTGTGTGGTGCCTTTGGCTCGCTTCGGTATTAGATTTACACTAGTTTCATAGAATGAATTTGAGAGCATTCCATCCTTTCTGGAATAGCTTGAGTAAAACTGTGGTCAACTCTTGTTTGAATAAACAGTACCATTTACCAATTGTGCTCTCAGGGTCAGGATATGTTTTGGTTGGGAGTTTGTTTGTTTTCTTCTCCTTAGCTTTAAAGGATATCATCAGATTTCCTACCTATATTTGTGATAGTTTAGGTAAATAGTGTTTTTCTATATGTTTACTCAAGATTTAAAAATCCATTGGGGTGCAATACTTTGCCCCTCTACTTAATAATATTCTGTTATAATCCT
>NW_022103906.1:56648616-56681449 GCF_000313985.2 Echinops telfairi | reverse complement strand
TTTGAGTATGTCGTTTTGTCATCCTGTGATGACCTGCATGTTCCTGAGATGCTGCTAATGAAGTCTCTGTATTTCAACACTAGTAGGATCACTCATGTTGACAGGCTTCATTGGAGCTTCCAGACCAAGAACAAACTAGGTGGAAGGGACAGTCGGTTCACTTCAGAAGAATTAGCCTCTGAGAAACTTAGGAATAGCAGCAGAACATTGTCTGACACAGTGTGGAAGAATAGCCCCTCAGATCGGAAGGCACACAACTAGAGAAAACCTTTCTCCTTAAAGTTGTTGCCATTGTTGTTTAGGTACATTTGGGTTGGTTCTAACTCATGATAACCCTATGTAGAACAGAGAAAACACGGCTCAGTCCTGTGATATACTCAAAATCTTTGTCATGCTTGAGCCCATGCTGCAGCCATTGTGTCAATCTATCTCCTTGAAGGTCGTCTTTTTGTTGTTGTTGCCCCTCCACTTGACCTAGGATGATGCCCTGTTCCAGGAATGGTCTTTTTTGATAGCATGTTGAAAGTATGTAATACGTAGGCTCACCATCCTCACTCTTAAGGAGCATTCTCACTATGATTCTTCCAAGACAGATTAATTTGTTCTTCTGGCAGTCAATGGCCCGCTCAATAGTCTTCAATCTTTTTGAGCAAATGTCATGAAGTTCTTTTAGCTTAGCTAATAAATGCCACAGGTACCCCCACTTTATCAGTAAGCACAAAGACATCTATTTCTGTATGTTGGCAAACAGCTCCAGGAAGTACCTGAAGGCACTCTACTCTACCAGCAACACTTCTACTCTGCCCCATTCCACTTTCTTGCTCTGAAACCTATGGCAGTAAATCCATCCAACTTCCTGGTTCTACTGCCTTTGCTTCCACCCCTTCCCTGATACTGTTTTTCATGGTCTCTTACTGTCTCCATTGTCATAGCTCCTGTCTCCTGTATTAAAGAAGTTCGATGCAGTGATCTTGGGTCCAAAGGATATGCTCCACTTCTAACTACACTATCTTGATGGCAGCAAAGATTCCCCCTTTCTGACTTTAGGATGATTCATTTTAAGTACAGCAGTATGGTAAAATGGACCAATTCCCACATTAAGATTCTGTGCATCTGTTTGCTTGATCTTATCCCCATAAGGGAACCATGTACCTCACTTACATTATTAGCAAGCTATCCAGTCCCCATAATGGGCCACAAATACATCCCATTTGCATAGTCTTAGTCATTTGGTGAAAGTTATAAAAACTATAGAGATTCACAGTTAGAATTAACACCTTTTATATTATAACAATTTTGTTTGGATTAATAAAACTCAGTTTCAGTAATGTGTAAAACTTTCCTCCTATATAACTCTGCCCCACTTTAGACACTTTGGGGGATTCAAAACTCACATATTTAGACACAGTATGCCCACCCCATTTATTATTAGTGGTTTTTAAGCATTATGTTTTATGCAGCTGTTTTTAAACACATAAGAAAAAAATTACTTTTACTAACCAAGATTCATCAATGCCAACTTTTATTTCTACCTTTTGCGTTATCTTTGCTCCTGATGTACTTATTTCTTCATGCAGATTAGACTTTCTTCAGCATTATTATTGGGATAGGTTTATTAATGACAAACTCTTTAGATGATTGTGTATATATCTTAAATTATCCTCCAAGTTGACAGTTTTAATGTCCAAAAATTTTCATTCCCCAGCTTTCCACTCCAACTTTGTGGTGAATCAATTGTCTGTCCGAAACTTTGGATGGTCCTCATAATTTATATTTAGCTGTTAATGATAAGGTTGACAGTTTGAAGCCACACAATGGTGGCCTGGAAGAAAGGTCTAGCGATGTTCTGTAAGAGGTTATTGCCAACCCCCTTCCCCCCCAACTATGAAGCTGTTCTACTTGAGGTCACACCAGGTTGCCATGAAACAGTCTCAATGCTCACAGGTTGTTGTTGCCTTTTTTTTAGCATCTCATCTGTTAACTCAATCGAATGCCCCAGACAGCAAAGAATAATACATTTGCCTTTCAGTGTTTTAAACAAACACCGGTTGGTTCACCTTCAGCCCCAGAAGAGCTCTGAATTAGGTCAGATAAAAGCAAGCATTTGGGGTCAGTCCTCCACGGAGTCACTACACAAGTTAAAACCAGGAAGGACGATGCTTTAGAAACAAGTGCACCCTTTGCACTGGAATGACCAGCATCGCGTGCCTGTCCCAGGAGTGCAGACAGTTGTTCAAGGCCCTGTCCAGCGGGGGAGTAGCGAATGGCACTGGAGTAAGTCAAAATATCACAATACTTCCTTCCTGAGATTTAACCCTCTCTTGCTTTCTGTTTTCTTTTTCCTTTTTCTGTAATTAATCGTTCCCTGGTTGCTGGAAACCCTCGGCTAATTTCCAAAGTGCCACAAAAAGTTGATTCTGACAGTTTGCCAGTTCATTCACTGCTTTCCCAAAGGCAGAGTTAAAGACCAGCCTTGTGATCTTGAAAGGGTTTACAAGCTCAGGAACCCACGGGTGCCGTCTACCTTGCCCTGCAGAGTCGCTGGGAGGCAGCTTTGTGACCCCATAGCAGTGAGTCTGATTTTGGTTTTTGTAAGGCATGGAATTTTAGAACTACTTACAATACCACCTTACCTGATGTTATCCATCCATTCATTTTTTTAAATGCTTGACTTATGTCATAATAAAGAGATAGACATTAAAAAGTTAGCAACTTTGAAGCATACTGATTTTATTTTCATTTTTAAAATAAAGCTTGTGTAAGTTTTCTCTGATTTTCCAATATATAAAAATTGGTATGTCATATTGAGCTTTTCTAGATAAAAACCAACCTTCATTTGTTTTCCCCTTTGACCATTTTTAATTGGAACATGTTATCAGGAAAGACTAGACTATTTAAAGAGACACCATGCCGTGTGGCAGAAAAGTAGCAAAAGAGGAAAATGGAACGCCACAGTGCAGCGGTTTTCAACCTGTGGGTCATGACCTCTTTGGGGGTCAAACGATCCTTTCACAGGGGTCGCCTGATTCATAACAGTAGCAAAATGACAGAGAAGAAGTAGCAACGACAATAACTGTATGGTTGGGGGGTCACCCCAACATGAGGAACTGTCTGGCGGCATAGGAAGGCCGAGAACCACTGCCATAGTGGATGCAGCAATGGGCCCAAACCTACGAACCATGGTGAGGGGGCACCGGACCAGGCAGTGTTTTGTTCAGTGGTACACAGGGTTGTGACAAGTCTGAATGGACTCAACAGTGCCTAGCAACACCAAAAATTGTTTTTATTATTTTCTGCTTCCTTTGGGTTTGAGGTTTTCCTGTTTTGTTTGATTGATGTTGTTGCTTGTATCATATTCTTTATGTGGAACTCAGGATAGATAAATATATAGAGACAGTACCTAGAATAATAGTTTCCTAAGCTTATGACAGGAGAGGTTGGAGAAAATGGCAAGCTAATAACAATGAGTAGGAAAATGGAGGAAATGTTCTAGAATTGATCATGACGATGATTAGATGATTGTACAATTTTTAAATATATTCAGACCATTGAGTTATATAAGTGAATTAGATGTCTAAAAAGGTTTTTAAAACTAATGATAAATCGAATTGTGTATACTGGAAAAGAAAAGGGTGATGGTGCTACTCCTGCCTCTTCTTTAGACGTGCTCACAGAGTCTCCTGCTAGGGCACCGTGTTCCCACATCACTCCAGGCGGATTCTCTGAAGAACTCCCCCACCCCCACCCCCCTACCCCAGGACCCCACACTTGCCTCCGGTCCTCGGTGGAGCTGCCTCCTGTCACTTGTAAGATAGCTTTGACGTCATGACCTGGTTCTGAATATTTCTGACTAAGTACTCAAGCAGTGACAAACATTTGGGGGATGGTTTCTTATTCTTTTCCTTTCTGAAAATGGGTTTTTGTTCTCCTATTTGGTTTTCCATCATTTTTAATGCAGCTTCTGGTTTTACCTGGGTAATCAGAAATGCCCGTTGACATGGCACCACATAGATTTTCATGTTTGTGACTTGATAGAAACTTCATAGAATATGTCATTCATCTTGGGTGTTAGTAATCTGATCTGTAACAGTCATCTGTGAGTGTGATTAGTAGTTTCCTTACTATAGATAACAATTAAATGGGTTCTTATTATATAAGAGTAAGTAAAAAGTACTGTTAACATCACAGAAATCTTTATTAAACAAAAGTATCGAAATGTGAAACAGTGTCTTTTGCATTTCCTCAATCTGGGTCTACAAATTTCTGAATGCAGTATTTTGATCTCTCTCGTCCTTCACTGAGAAAGTCTGCACTCTTTGATCAACACTACATCCAAGCAGCAGTGGAAGCATCCTCAAAGGACTTACCTGTTGCTCCTGACCTGAACTCCACTTCTCAGACAGGTACTGTGACTCACTGCAATAGCCCTACGGGATGGGCTTGCCATCCGAACTGGTACAGAAGGCTGCAAGGAGGGGATAGGTCTGAGCTCAGCCTCTTAGGAATCAGTGCTCGGGCTGAGGATGATGTGATTTTCCTTCCCTTGAGAAGACAGAAGAGGTCAGACCCCCACCCCCACATCATTTCATTTCCTTCCTACTGTTGGCATCATGAATGGGATTGGTCGGAGTGTGGGCTTTTGGAAGAGAAAACAGTAAGGACGGTTACTTGGCTGCAGCCCAGGGGGGAAAAACGAAACAAAACTGCTTCTAGAGCAGCCAAGGGGGAAACCAGCTTGGTCAAGCAAGATGCCATTTGTGTGGGCCAGAGCCGTACTGGACCCACTCTGCAGAGGCCCAAGGCTATACGCACATAAATAAAAGACACAGCCCAGGTGGGTTATATTAAGTTTAGGTGTTTTTGAAAGGGTTTAGAGTGATGTGTTTATTTGACTATCCTGTGGCTATTGAAAGCTTCTCCTGACCTGGCATTGGTAAGAGAAATGAGTCTTAATCATAATTACAAAAAGCTTGTACACCCATCTGCAGCCTCTATTTGATTCGATCTGCTAAAACAGGAGGTGGGAAGTGCCCATGAGAAGCATGCTTCACTTTAAGGCAGAAGCCTAGGTACAGTTGGGGCTTCTGTGAAAACCTGAAGCCAATCCATAACTGCTGAGAGAGCAGGAGACTGACAGTTTTTAAAAAAGGCCTGCATAAAGACAAATAATTTTTATCTTTTAAATTTTTAAGTGAGCAATTTGCCGTTGAATGGCCAAAGGCAGGAGAAGTCTATGCCGTCAGAGAAAACCTTTTTGTAGGTCTAGAAGTTACAGGGACGAGAAACGCAACTGTTTGCTCATTTTGATGACAGCCAAAGTCCACTCATTGAGTGGAGATGATGGGAGAAACGCAGCAGCGGCAGGATGAGCTGAGTGTGGCCCTTGTTCCATCGGTACTTTTTGGCCGGATCCACAGGAACTAGAGATGAGAGAATCTAGGAAGGGCTGGCTGTTCTGATGGTAGGGAGTTCTAACCCAGCCCCTGGGGCATCAGGTTGAGAGTGAAAATGAGTTAGCTCGTCTGAAGTGTGTGGATTTCCATAATAGAGTAGGGTGAATCCTAATTCTATCTGATTGACGTCCTTCTTCAGAAGGAGGAAATAAATAAACAGAGAAAAAATAGAAGAACAGGCATATGACAGTGGATGCATATGCAGCTGCAGGCCAAGCAACACCAAAGATTGCCAGAAGCCACCTGACACCAAGCCAGAAGAGAGCCAGGGGACAGTTTTACCCCGGAGCTCTCTAATGGAATCACTCTGAATGGCATCCTGGTTTTGATTACCAGCCTCCAGAACTGCGAAACAGTACATTTCCTTTTTAATAAACAACCTATTTTGTGATACTCTTTACAATGGCCCCAGGACATAAATTTGTCTACTTTAAGTGCAAACTTCACCACTCTTAGGTTTATTCTCCTCAAAGCTGTCTTCGGAATACCTCCCCCTAGTTGATAAATTGGCAGCGAATGATGTCTGTGTTGTCAGATTTGGGCAAGTTTGTCTGGTGTACTTTGTGATCAATATTCTATCCTTTTATTTTCCTTGTATCTGTTGAACATTAAAAACTCCTTCAACAACTATGGCTCAAGAGGAACGTACATCCGAAATTTTTCATTTGTGTTTCATTTATCATACTCATATTATGCTGTCTTCTACTAGAATATGCTATACTTTATTTCCCTTTTATCCCTCTTCCCCATTGTCAATTAACCTTAAAATTATTCTCCAATATATTGCAACAGAAGCAGCCCTGGTGACATACAGGGTTAAACAGGGAACTGCCAACTGCAAGGTTGAAGGTTTAAACCCCCAGTGGCTCCACAGAAGCACGAGAGGAGGCTGTCTTCTCCTGCAAAGATTTACAGTCTCAGGACCCTTTGAAGGACTTTTACTCTCTCCCATAGGGTCACTGTGAGTCAATCAACACAATGGTGAGAGGTTTTCTTTTGTTTTGGTATGTGAATAATACAATCCCAGCTTTGAAAGGGCTTCTCCCTACTCAATATCATTATCCCAACGCATTAATTTTGGCAGTTTACATACAAGGGGCTACCCCAAAAACCAAAGAATTGTACTGGGCAGAGTGGAGCTTTCATAGTGCATATTTTTTCTGCTAGTCGAGCATCAAGCAACTCCCTCTGAGTTAGTGCACCCAGTGGTGTCACCTGGGAAGGTTCTCTCTGGTCACAGTGATTTTTTTTGTAAAAGCAACTTTGCTCAAACCTCGATTTTTGTGATGGCTGATTTTGTGATGGCTGTGGTGCTGTGAAATTGTCTTTCCTGTTCGAGGGGGGGAATGCTGCAGAAACTGTTGAGATGTTGAACACAGCTCACAAAGACAGCACTATGGGAAAAACTCAAGTGTACGAGTGGTTTTTCATTTCAAAAAAGATGAAATGTCCATTGATGACAAACCTCATTCTGGACACCTGTCAACTTCCTGAACAAGTGAAAATGTCAACTCATAATGCATTTGGAGTTCATTCCACCAGGTCAGGCTGTTAATCAAGTTTTATATTTCAAAATTCTGAAAAGATAGTGTAACAGTGTGTGAAAAAAAAAAAAAAAAAGATCTGTTTTGTGGCAGACCGGGGACAGGTTTGCCACCATGACAATGCACCTGCTCACACAGCCATCTCAGTGCTCCAATTTGGGGCAAATGAGCAGCCTCTCTCTCTTGTCCCACACACCTGACTCACCTGACATCACTCTCCACGTGACTTCTTTTTGTTTCCATGAATGCAGAGGCTCATGAAAGAACAGTGATTTGGCAACATAGAGGAGGTGAAGAAAAAAACCAGGCAAGTGCTGTCAGCCATCCAAACAGATGAGCTTGAAAAATGTTTCCAAGAATAGAATCGCAAATTTGACAAATGTATTCAGTGTAATGGAGAGTAATTTGAAGGTGATAAAGTCATTTTGTAAAAAAAAAAAAAAATTAAATACATAGCTTTAAAAAACATCTGGTTTTATACTGGTACCCACTCATAGGAACCACAGATAGAATCAGAGGTCATCAGACTTTACCTCAGGTGTTTGCACAGAGAAAGTCTGGATTTGGTAACTGGGTCTACGGACTTGGCGTAGCCAGAGCCCGGGAAGGGAAAACACGTGAAGGGAGAAGCGTGCAGATGAGTCAAAGCAGACATGTAGACAAAGTAGAGAGGGAGGCCGTCAGCCTTGGTGCTGCCCCAGCCCCACAGATTTTGTTCGGAAAGAAGTAAAACTTTAAAGACAAAAGAAAAGCGAAAGGGTTTGGTGAGGCTACACTGGCCACCAGAATGAAACAGGGGGGAGAGGGAACCCTGAGCACTTTCTACAGACACCCTTTGATTTCCCTTTTGCACCAATGAAGACATCAGGGGTGGGAGAAGGTGACCAGAGCTCCGGGTACGTAGTAGGATTGGCAGGATGAGCCTGGTGGAGGACTCCAGCTGTCTGCCTAGACAAGCACACCTGCCCCTCCACGATCTCCAAACCCTCCCCTTTGAAAGGTGCCTTGAAAGAAGTTGGCAGGCTCCTGGTGTGCCCTGTGAGCAGGTGGAGCTAAGGACGGGTGACTGTGCTGTTAGTGGGACCCTGTCTAGGTCTTCAGATTAGGAAAGCCCAGAGGAATAAATATGCCAATGAGGATGTCTCCACAAGTGAGGTTGAGGGCAGGTTCACACTTCTGAGGACCTGCAAGGGAGAGCGTATATCTGGAAGTTGTCTCCTGTGGTGGTTACATAATTTCATGTCAACTTGACAAGTAAAGTGCAGGGGTAGAGTTTAGCCTGTCAATCATGTCACAGCTTGATGACCTCATGTGGAGGAATGACTGAGATAAATGGCTCATTGGAGCCCAGCTTCTCTCCCTCTCCCCCCCCCCCCCCTTCATCTTCACACCGCTGAGACCTGCCAGAGCCTTGTGATGCTTCCATCACAATTGGATCCACAAGATTCTGCACCCGCCAGTCTGTGACTTTCCTGCATTCTCCATCATTGCATGTAGCTGCATGAGTCTCCAGAGGGATTTATTGATCAGTATCGGACTTGTGGACCTGATTTGGACTAGGTTGGGAAGTTTCTTGGTATCTGATTACTCCTTGATATAAAGCTCTTTCTTACACAATAGGAAGTGTCCCTGGATTTGTTTCTCGAGTCAATCCAACCTAACACACCTCCCAGGAGACCCGGTTCATATTGTAACTACAGTAAGTTCTATCACTTGACTATGCATTGAACGCACAACACCAAGACCAGCATCAACTCTTACACTGGTCACACGCACACATATGCACACAATACATTATAAGAAATATGAATTTGTTCCTGGTGTTAATGAAAACCCCTCCACTCCAGGAATTGGTGAAAATTGTACCCAGGAATAAATTTGTAACTGAGTTACAATATATTGTACATATATGTTACACATGTACATTTAGTTACACATTTGAATTGTGTTGTTTTTGTTTTCTTTTTATTTGTAAAAAAACATTCATAAATTAATTCTAATGTAATGAACAACTTTCCTGATAAATGCTCTTTATCATAGCTACAAGAAAGCTAGTCTACAGTTACCAAGTCACACCGACAGCCCCAAACTCCTAAGTATGGATTTGCCGCAACTCAATTTTATGTGAGCCTGAGACTGAAATAGATGGATCGTTTTCCAGAGAACAGCACACAAATAGATGCCTCCCTCAGTTGTGAGTTTGGCAGTGATGCCGTCTCTCCATATGACATCTCTAAACAGTGTCAAGAAGAAGACACTTCACTGGAAAGCTCTCTCTATCTTTGCATAGGATACTACTGGTTACTCCCTAAACTTCGCCACCAGCAACCCTGGCCTTCCCATCTAAGTTTTGTTTTTATTTAAGTTATATTAAGTTTAATTTTTAATACACATAGAGAGAGAACCCAGTATTAAGCGATCACCTCCTTTAGGGCATTTTTAGAAGAATTAAATTTTTACAAGGCTTTGAAACTTTGTAACTAAAAACACATGTGTAAATCTATAGACTAGGTGGTCCAGATACATGAATGTAGTGCCAAATTTATTTCCGCAGCTTGCTGGGGAAAGCATGCTATATGTTCAAATGATTGATTCTGGGGTTTTCTTTATTACAAAGGAAGCAATTAGACTGTTTCAAAAATAATTTTGAATTTGTGAAAATGGCACGGAGGGGGTCCTCTGACCTCCTCTGGCTTCCTTATTGGTCTATGGCCCTCGTCCTCAGTCTCCGTGGACCAGTTGACCAACCTGCTGCTCCATGTCACTGTGTCAAGTTCACACTGCTCCTCTAACTGAGGTCCCATGGTCTCCTTGCCCCAGCTTCTCATGCTTCTGGTCTCTGTCTCCACCATCTCTGACAGAGATCTCAAATGTGATCCCCTTCCTATGGCCCTGGGATTTTTCTGTGTTTCTAAAATGGCGCTTATCCACAGAGGAATGATTTGGACCAAGATGGGGTGTTGGTCGTTCATAACCCCAAGGAAACAAAGAGTGTGATTTGGTTTACACCCTCTGCTAAAGTCAAGATTTAATCCCACCTTCATCTTGTCCACTACTATAGCAGAGAACTCCTTCCAAAATGGAATTATAGCTTTGGGTATTGAATCCATAATTATAAGACATCACCGAGGTCACAGGCATTGACTACATCTCAAAAAGGAAAGAAAACAGATTTATCTCATGGTCTTCCTGTTTCTACCGGGTAGAACGTGATTATAAGCTGTGTGCCCGCCTGAAGGACTTTTGGTTTTTCCTGAATTCATGAAACGGACTCCATGGCTGTTCAGGTCTTGAGGCTAACTGACATGTGACCTATCCATGGCATCTGTTCCACATCAATTTAATATCATCGTGGCTATTCCTCTCCGAGGCCCAAGGTACATGTGTATGTTCTATGAGAATCTAACCAGCTGGTGAAGAAAAAAACAAAACAACCATGATTTCACCCCATGCACAGGACAGCAATCTGCCAAGCTGGGAGCTGGAAACCACGGGGTCCCTGGGAGAAAGACGGGTTTCCTATCCTGTCAAGAGTTCCGTCTCCGAAAGTCAGAGGGGAAGTCTCCCCTGTCGTGTAGGGTCACTCTGAGTCAGCACTGATTCGACGGAGGTGAGTTTGGTTTTGTTCTTCCTACTTTAATTCTTTCGAGAACCTGGGGATATAGACCATGCTGCTTTGGATGACTGTGAGCTAGATCAGCAATAACGCAACAACAAACAAACAACGTGTATATGTTTCTGTCTTTTTCTCCCTCTCACACATGTGTGTACTCCTTCAGTTTTATTTTGCTTCACTTAAATAGATGAGAAATAGACAAAATGATACCTAGACTCATTCTTAACTCTGATAGCCCATACTTTTTGGAAATGCACCATCGCTATAATATCCTGATAGAGATGAAATTTCGCCTATTTGGAAGTAGAGAATATAGCATTTTATAATTTTAAAACATTAGTTGAGAGTATATTCCTTACCTTTGATAAACACCTAGAATTTTTATTCTTCACCTGTTGATAAAGAAATATCATAGTAGTTAAAAATTAGAATGTTTCCTTAAGGAACATTAAGAAAAAGAAAACTCAGTCAGATAAGTGTTCTTCTCTGGAGGCACAGTGGGCTAATCTTTAGACCTGAAAGACTGGTCGTTTGCACTCACCAGCTGACCTTCAGGAGAAAGATGAGACTATATCTGCTCTAGTAAAGATTTGCGGTCTGGGAAGCCCCCTACTGAGTCTCTATCTGTCAGAATCAATTTGATGATAGTGGGCTTTTTCTCTTTTTTTTCCAACTCCAACTAATAAACATGCAACAGACTAGGACTGCCCCGTATGCAAGGCTTTCTTGGATATAGTGTTTATGGAAACCAGTCCTATGATCATTCTCTTTCAGAGTGGCTGGCTGGGTTCAGACCTACAACCTTTCCATTAGCAGCCTAGTGTTTAAACATTGGGCCACCAGACATCCTCATATGACCTGATCAGCATGTAAAAAAACAAACAAAACTAAACCTCTAGTACACATTCTGTATCCAACCAGGGCTAAAACGTAGACTCCTAAAATGTTGCAGTCCCACCCCTTTTTTAACAAAGAGAAAAATAAAGACTAGGGTAAAGTGAATTACCTACAAATGGATCGGGTCTATATGGATCTTTAAATACAGACCTATTTCTTCCACATTGGATTATCTGACAACCATGAGTCACAGCCTGATGTTAATGAAACATTATCATATTGTTATATATAAAAAAGAACTAATCATACTCAGCATATTATACTATAGGAGAAAAAATATTAGTAAAAAATTAACTATTTTCAATGAGGAAATAATTTAAAAGGTTTTTTTGGCAATGCTATGTTAAGTAGAAAAATCAATCAAAAATTTCCCTTATAAGAGTGGCAATTATTTTAAGTTTGATTCTCCGTAGGTAAGACACCTGTATTGGTTAATATCTTACATCTTATTCCTAGAAGTCTCAGCTAAACAAACGGCTAGACACCCTTTGTTTCCATTTATCTCTGTTTGTTTGTCTATGTGTTCGTCTCACTTCTTCAGCTCACGTGTCTGTAATATCACACACACCCCATTATTAAATGAGTAGCACCATTCCTCCTCCTTAGCGTCCACCTTGGGCTAAAGAATCCCTGGTGGTGCACCGCTTAAGCATTCGTAAGGGCCTATCTGCTCTCATAGGAATGATAGCCTACAGAGCCTAGGGAGCTATTCTACTGGTCACGTGGGGTCCAGGTGAGTCTGAGTTGACTTCACAGCAACTGGCGAACCTTGAGCCAATGGAGCCATTCGTCATCAATCTAATGATCAATGCGGGGACTCGCATGACTCGTCTCTCCCCAGTTCCTTCCCTCCGTCCTATCAAGCGGCTCAACCACATGTAAATGTTTCTCATTCAATAATCAGTAGCAACTCTGTTCATTCAACTGCTTGTTCATAGATATGGATTTAATGAACAAAGGGTTTACTGGCTATCTACTGTGAACTACTTCTCAATTCCCGATTATAGCAGATGATCAAATCCTGCCATATTTCAATCATTTTATTATGCTCTGTGGACACAGCACTTTTTACAGATGGAAGCTTTGTGGCAACCCTGGTGTCAAACAATTCTCCAACAGCGTATGCTCACTCTGCGCCTCTCAATCATAACTTGGTATTCTCTGAACATTTAAACTTTCATAACCCTATTGTATACTACAGTATAGCCCCCAAATAACTTTTATATGTACTGGGAAACACGAAAATTTCCTGTGACTTGTCTTATTTTTGACATGTCATTTATTATGGTGTTCTGGAGCTGAACCTACAATATCCCCAAGCTATGACTATTGTCCCTTGCATTTTACGAGAGGATAAAAAATACATAAATAAAGATGGAAAATATGATCCATTGTATACTGAAAAGTTACAAGAACTATGATAGTAAAAGAAGAAGAAAAGGATGATAGGATTGTGGCTGAGTGGCTGCAGTGATAAATAGGATGGGCCTGGAAAAGTCTCTCTGAGAAAGTCTATTCTATAATCGTGGTTTAGGTGAGCCGACTAACTTTGCTTATGGAAAAGTGAGGTAACTATAGCATTACTAAGTAATTATAGAATTAATATGTAATTATAGACTTAATAAGTAATACCAAATCTGTTGTTAGGTGCCACGGAGCCAGCTCCGACCCATAATGACCCTGTGCACAACAGATAAAAACACTGCCCGGTCCTGCGCCACCCTCACAGTTGTTCCTCTGCCTGAGCCCGTTGCTGCAGCTGCTGCATGAATCCATCTTGTTGAGAGCCGGGCTCTTTTCTGCATCCTTCCACTTTACTAAACATAGTGTCCTTCTGCAGGGACTGGTCTCTCCTGACAACACGTCCCAAGTATGTAAGGCGAGGTCTTGCCATCCTTGCCTCTAAGAAGCACTCTAGCTTTACTTCTTCCAATACAATTTGCTTTGTCCTTTTAGGTCTGTGGTACTTTCAATATTCTTCTCTAGCGCCACAATTCAAACACATCAGTTCTTCTTCAATCTTCCTTATCCAACGCCCAACTTTCACGTGCATATGAGATGATTGAAAATACCACAGCTTGCATCCGGTACGCCTTAGCCTTTCCTGTGACCTCCTCGCTCCTCCGCACTTTAAAGAGAGTTTGCGCAGCATACTTTGGCAATTAATCCCTTGATTCCTTCACCGATGCTTCCATTTGCATTGATCGTGGATCCAAGAAAAATGGCATCCCTGAAAACGTCCATCTTTTCTCCATTTAAGATGATATTGTCTGTTGGGTTGACTGTGAAGATTTCAGTTTTGTTTGCATGCGTTCAAACTGATACGTGATCTTTATTACAAGTGCTTCAAGTGCTCCTCGCTTTCTGCAAGGAAGACTGTGCCACCTGGATACTGAAATGCTTTACCGAGCCTCCTCTGACCCGGATGGAGGCTGCGATCTTCTTCTAGTCCACTTTCCTGACGATGTGCTTAGCACACAGACCCAGGGAGTCTGGTGAAGCGAATGCACACCTGGCGTGATTGTGAACCAGGAAGTGTCGTTCTCTTGTTCCAAGCGTCTGCTTCCATGTGTGCACAAGGCAGGGTCTGGAATCCCCTTTCTTCTTAATGTTTGTTATTATCTGCACGGTCAAGTGCCTTTGTATAATCATGAAACACAGTTAAACATCTGTCTTGTATTCAGTGCTTTCAGCCAAGTTCTATCTGACATCAGCAATGACATCCCACATACGACTTCCTTTTCTCGATCCAGCTGAATCTAGCAGTTCCCTGTTGATGTACTGCTGCAACCATTTTTTAAGTGATATAGAGTGAATTTTACTTGCATATGAAATCTGTTTTTCTGCCTATGAAATCAGTTTTTCTGTATATGAAATCCATGACAGGTAAAACTACAGACAGTAACTGGATGAATGGTTTCTTGGGGATATGGCAGAGGCGGGGAGGAGGAAGTGGGGAGCTAATAACAATGAGTACAAGGAAGAAGAAGACATTCTAAAATTGATTGTGGTGATGACCGTACAACTCTTTTGAATATGACTGAACATCTGAAGTGTATGGAATGCAAATTATATAAAAATAAAATTATTTTCCAAAAAAAAAAGAAATCAGTGATTTCTTTCAACAATTCCCCATTCTGTTTAGTCACTTTTCTTTGGCATAGGCACAAATATGGATCTCGTCCAGTCTGTTGACCAGAAATCTGTCTTACAGATTCTTGGCATAGGTGAACGAGTGCTTCCAGTGTCTCATCGGCTTGTTGCAGCATTTCAGTTGGCGTTCCACCAATTCATGCAGCCTGGTGTTTCACTAGTGCAGCCGGAACTTCCTCATTCAATCCTATTGGTTCTTGATCCTGTCACATGCTGGTCTGATTGAATGTCACCCAGTTCTTTTTGGTGCAATGACTCTGTGTATCCCTCGCAACATTGTTTGCTGCTTCTTGGATTGTTCAGTATTTTGCCCATAGGATCCTTCAAGAGTCCAAGTGGAAACGCCAGTGTCTTTTCTTCAGTCCCTTCGGCTAGAGAAATGCAGTGTCTGAGTCCTTTCCAGCTTTCCAAGTCCAGCCCTTTGCGTATTTCATGATAGCACCTTACACAATTGAAAATTACCTCGTTTCTCTGGAAATCAATTCAGAGTACCACACAGCAGATCATTGGTGCCAGACAGATGCAGCGATTCACTGCTAACAGAAGTTCAGAGGAGAGAGCCCACAAATGTGGGTTAGCTTCACCTTTGAGTAAGGTGGTTGGTCTTGTGGCAGAAGTGTTTCAGATCAGTAGCTATAATTCTTGTCAGAATTGTTAAGAACAGAACTTATATAGGCTGTAAAGCCAGACAAGGTTAGAACATCATTATTCTCCACAGTAAAGACTTCACAGGTTATTTTTATATCTGTTAAGCAGATATATTTGTCATACAATTACCAAAAACACCTTTCCACCTACATGCTCCCATGATACATCAGTCAAGGTACATTGTAATTTTTTAATTTCCTGTTACTGTCAAGCTGACGCTGCCTCATGGGGAGCCCCTGTTTGTGGGAATGAGACAGTGCTCCCTAAAGGTTGGGGAGGCTGCTGTTTCTGGAAGGGGATCGCCAGGCCTTGCTTCCAATGTGCTTCTGGGTTGACTTGAGCCTGAAACCTTTCTTTTTTTATCATTTTTTAATTGGGGGCTCTTCCAGTTCTTACAACAGTCCATACATCGATTGTATTAAGCATATTTGTACATATGTTGCCATCATCCTTTCCAAAACATTTTCTACTTGAGCCCTTGGTAAAAGCTCCTCTTTTTTCCCCACCCTCCCACCCTCATGAATCCTTGATCAATTATATATTACCATTATTATTTCATATCTTACACTGTCCATTATCTCCCCTCACCCACATTTCTGTTATTCCTCACCTTTGGGGGTGGAGCTATATATCCAACCTTGTGATGGGTTCCCCCTTTCTCTCCCTTCCCCATTCCCGGCTAGCCCCCTCCCCTCATGATATCGCTACTCCCACTACTGTCCTAAGGGTTTATCTGTCCTGAATTCCATGTTTCAAGAGCATTTATACCAATGCGTGTTCTTCAGTCTAGCCACATTTGTAAGGTAGAACTGGGTCATGGTAGTGCTGGTGGCGGGGAACATTCAGGAACTAGAGGAATGATGTGTGACTCCGCAGTGCTATACCACACCTTGGTTAAATCATCCCTTCTATGGGGGGGTATGCAATTGTCTACAGATGGGCTTTGGGTCTTCATTCTAACTACCCTTGTTCAAATTGGTATAGTTGTTTGGGATCTTTTGATGCCTGATACATGACCCCTGTCAACACCTCGTGGTCACACAGGCTGATGTGCTTTTTCCATGTGGGCTTATTTGCTTCACTGTTAGATGGCTGCTTGTTAACCTCAAGCTTTTAAGATCCCAGATGCTATATCTTTTGATAGCCGGACACCATTCACTTTCTTCACATTTGCTTATGTACCCATTTTGTCTTCAGAGATCATGTTGGGAAGGTGAGTATCAAAGAGTGCAGGGTTATCAGAACAAAGCGTTCTTGTGTTAAGGGAGGCCTTGAGTAGAGACCCAAAGTCCATCTGCTACCTTAATACTTAACATATAAATATATGCACATTGGCCTCTATCCCTGTCATTATAAATAATATATTTACATATATACATGCCTATGGATATACCTCTCTATGAATAGCTTTTGCCTCCAATTTCTTTCCTCTCTTTTCTTTCGCCTTCCTCCTATTCCACTATCATGCTCACCCTCCATGTGACTCTCCATAATGCCTCTCACAAGAAAAAAAGGAAAACAAACAGTGTATTCCAGGTCTGTCTGCTGACCCTCACGTATGTTTTCCAATCAAGTCTGATAAGGTGCCAAGCCCTGTCTCCCAAGTGAGAAGTCCATGTGCAGGATTCCTTGGGGACTTGGTTACTTTGCTCCCCTTGCTGCCCTGCCCTGCAACCTTTCTGTTAGCAGACAAGCTCTTTAATCATTTGTGCCACTCGGGACATTATACTCATTATTGTTCAATATCTTTTTTTTATTATAGTAATTCACACCAAGAGAAAGAATATTTTCCTCACCCTTATATATGGATAGATTGACCCATACATATATCTATATAATATAGTCAATATGGACATAGTGATGTAGTGACCCATATATAATACAGACAGATACCTAATAGCCTGATCGGGCCAATACATTCTTATTTTCCTCTATTTAGAGATCAAGTAAATCAAGCTCACAATCTATGGGCCCAAACATTCATAGATGAATAACTTACTTCTGAAGAAACTTCTGGTTTTTCATCAGTTCACAGAGCCCTAATGCAAACAGTAGTCAATGAAAAGTGTGGACACTTTTCCCCACACAGACTACATGAGCGTACAGCACCACCACCACCACCACCACCACCCCACCCGGACCTACTAGTGCTTCCCTTAGGCAAATGGTGTACTCTACAGATCTGTAGACACAAAGCCAGGTTCCTGGTATTTTCAGTGTAGGCACACCCTCTCAATGTGTAGGGTATTCTTTTCTTCCAGAACAGACCCTGGGCAGGACATGCAGGAGAACGATAGTGTGCTCTAGTGGTCAACGTTCAGAACTGGAAATCCAGAACGTGGTTGTTTGGTTTTTGTTTCCCCATCCTGATACATCCAATGGTTCTCAGGACAAGCCACTGCTCGAGTGAAGGAAGCGCTTGATAGAATTTACTGGGTAAAACCCAGACCCAAATAATCTCTGTTTTGTCTGAAATGTCTGGGTCTGGCAGCTGGATGGTCTGACCCAGCCGAGGGCTGTGAGTCATGTATTCATTCTATTCACAATTCAGTTTCTTTAATGGCAAAGTCAAGATGTTTCCATCGACATTAAATGTGTGATCTTCATCACTAAATGAAGAAGCAATAGCTTCTTGTCCACTTTATCCAAAACCTACGATGAGGACCCAATAAAAGTGTGTGTCACAGTTTAAAAGACGGGTCTTGTGGAAAGTCCTTAAGAGCTGGACGCCACCAGCCCTGCTTTAGGGGAAAGAAAAGGCTGTCACTGTAGTTTCGTCTCAGAACCCCAAAGGGGCAGTTCTGCTCAGCCCTACACAGTGCTCTGAGTCATCGTCAACTCATCAGCAGTGAGTTTAAATTTTTTTTTTAAGTTTAAAGGTATAGATCCCTGAATGATTATGTTATTACTGTAGGAAGTGCATGCTTATCTGTTATCATCTGAAAGATTTCTTCAATTTAGTTGTCTGTTTTAGAATTTTCCCTTAGACACATATCAGAGGGAAAACATGCTGCTGCTGCTGCCAGTGCTATTGCTGTGGTTCCAACTCACAGCAACCGAGTGCAAGACAGAGGAGACCACTGCCTGGCTCTGCTCCCTCCTCGCAGCCCTTACTGCACACAGTCATGCACACACACACACTATTTATATGCTACGCAATTACCTCAGCAGCCCTACTGGAATAAAAGGGGGGGGGGGTTCTCAACATGCAGAATATATTTTCTTTGTGACTTTGAACTTGCGAAAATAAATGTCCTTGTCTTTCCCTGATTTTCCCAGAGATTCTTTTCAAGGATTGCATAACACACGTTGCCAGGGCATCCACACAGTACAGCCAGCTCTGTCCAAACACGTGAAGAGCATGCGTATATTTGGTCTAAATAAAAGTAAACAGGGCAACAGTGGAGACTTATCCCCATGGCAGGGAGGACAAACTTCCTTGCTAGGTATCGCCACCAGTTGATCTTTCTTTAAATCACTTCAAGGTCTTTAAAATGCACAGAAAGGAATAGTCATAAATAACTACTTACATCATAAATAACTACTTACATTGCTAAATTTTTCACCCTATTTGGCATAAAAACTTAGTTGGAAAACTTGCTTCCAAATTATATAATAGAATGGTACTTTGATCACTCTCATTAGAAAACATTTGCTGATGATAATTAAAAAGTGGTTGCAGCTGTACCTTGATAAGCCAGCTGCCAGAAATTCACATTGGATTCAGAAAATGACACAGCACAGGGGATATCATTGCTGACAGAAAAAGAATGTTGGCTGAAAGTAGAAAATACCAGAAAGATGTTTACTTGTGTTTTATTGACTCTGCCAATATAAGGAGTTTAACAAACCATGGATTTTTTGTTTGTTTGTGGATGACAGAAACTATGGATAACTTTGAGCAGAATGGAATTTCCAGAACACTTCATTGTGTTCAAGCAGAACTCAGACATGGACCAAAGCAAAGGAATACTTGGTGATGTAAAATCAAGACCCACTTGGTCAGGGTCATATCCTTTCAGCATCCTTATTCAATCTGGATGCTGAATAAATGGGCTGAGAAGCTGGGCCATGGCAAGATGAAGGCAGAATCAGGATCAGAAAAGGCTTCTTAACAACCTGCAATATGCAAAGGATACGGTTTTATTTGCTGAACTCCAAGAAGACTGGAGCTACTTGCTGATGAAAATCAAAGATGTCAGTCTTCAAAAGCATGTTTTGAAAAATATGTATGATTATGGAAGAAAATGCACAATTGTGTTTGACATGATTGAATTATGGAAGGATATGCTATATGTATGGGCTCCCAAATTACAGCAAATTAAAATAAATTTAAAAGAAAAAAGAAGGCATAGATCCAGGAATGGGTTTTGGGCTCACACTAAATCCTAGCTCCAACCTAAGAGTTCTTACATCGTGGCCCTGCTACAAACTCACCGTCATGAAATGATCCCTGAAGATAAGGGTGCTACAGCAAAGTGTGGCAAATAAAGCAGATGGTGCCAGGCTATCAATCAGAATAGTATCTGGGACCTTAAAAGCTTGGATTCAAACAAGCAGCCATATAAACAAGGAGTCAATGAAATCCACAAGGAAGAAGCACACCAGTTTGTGTGATCCAAAGATCACAATTATAAAATTTTAATATCGTGAGGAGAAAAACATCAGAGCAAAAATTATGAATGCCTAACTTGTGGAGGAAAGTAGGAGCCCCAAACCCATCTTCTGAGTCTTTACTAGACGGAGCCACTGGCAGTTCCTCTCTAGCCATAAGCAAGGTTCTCAAACAGCTTTGCGACCAGACAAAGACCATTGTCATCTTGATTATGCTATATCAAACTCAATACTTGGCCTCCTATAGATACGACCTGAATTTGTTCTGGGTGCAAGCATCGCTTACTGATTCCATAACAGAAAAGTCTTCCCTGGTGTTTTGAATGCTGTTGGGGGTCTATCCCTTCTTACACATTATTTGTATCTTTGTCTGTATACTATTAGGTTTTCAGCCTTACCACCTTAGTGCGATTTTGTTTTTTATTGTTTTCTGTTGGTCTCCCAGCTATGAAGCACAGGAGGAGTGGATGCATAATGAGAATAACTTATAGAAGGGGTTGTAGGGAATGCAGGGGTAGGGGTGGATGATGGGGAGGGTAAGGGGATCTCGGATTTGGATGGTGAAAACGGAACGGAGGTGGGGGGGCATTAGAATGCATTGTGATTGCATAACTTATCTTGGAGGCAATTTAACCAGGGGGGTTGGAGAATGTTAAAAAAATGGATGTGGGGGTGATTGAATGATTGAACTATTGAATTATACAATATGCAAATTAATTGCCAATAAAACTGTCAGCCTTTCATATGGATTATAACTCAATGTAAAGGAAACAAAAATTTTCTCAACTGGTCCAAAAGATACAATCACCATAAACTGAGAAAAGATGGAAGTTGCTGAAGATGTCATTTTGCTTGGCTCCACAGTGAGTGCCCCTGAGAGCAGTAGTCAGGAAACCAAATGCCATAGGGCACGCGGTATTGAGCGAGCCTGCGCACAAATGTTCAAAGCGTTGAAGATCCAGGGTGTCATGGTGAGAACTCAGGTGAGCCTGACCCAAGCCATGGCATTGTCAATTGCCTCGTAAACTCAAAATTCACTCTCCCTGAGTCAATTTTAACTCACGGCGAGCCTATAGGGCAGGCTAGAGCTGCCATTGTGGGTTTCTGAGACCATAACCCTTTATGGGGGTAGAAAGTCTCATCTTTCTCCGCGCGAGTGGCTGGTGGTGTCTCAGAAGCATGTGAACCTGGATAGTGAAGACAGAAAGCTGAAGCAAACGGATGCATTTGATGTGAGTGTGGACAACGAATACGAAAGGTGCCATGAACGGCCAGCGCAATGAGCAAATCTGTGTTGGAAGAAGTCCAGCCAGATTGATCCTTAAAAGTCAGGATGGTGAAACCTTGTCTCGTGTACTTTGTAGCTGTTATCAGGAGAGACCAGTCCCTGGAAAGGGACATCACACTCAGGAAGTCGAGGGGCAGGGAAAAAGAGGAGGAACCTCTGACACATGGCTTAACAATGGACTCAAACAAAACAACAATTGTGAGGATGGTGCATGGCCCAGCACGGTTTCATTCTCTTGTAAACAGGGTGGCCATGAGATGGAACAGATTCTGCATTACCTACCAACAACAACAGGACAATGTTGTCAAAGAAGTATACTATTCAGAAAATACATCCTTAAATGAGGGAGATGAGAATGATTTTTTCCCATTAACTTCTGAAGTCACTTTCTATAGTCTGCGTGTAAAGCAGCCTCTGAAGGAACATTTTCAAGAAGAAAGCTGTTGCCTTAGAGACATGATTTCTAGTTCATTTGCGATGACTTTTGCAAAGACATTTAAGATCATGTCGGTCCGATGTTGACAACTTTTGTAATTTTATGCTCATTTGAAAGTTCAAAATACCAGCCAAAGAAATAGAAGAGGTGCTGAGAGGACCAAAAAGGGACCACGGATTAAATTTGCATGTGGAGTTAACTTTCAGAGTGTCGGCTCAGCACACTCCACCCTTTTTTATGTGGACCTTTACACACCAAGGAACCAAGACGCTAATGGTTCCGCATGTGCAGTGCCAAACTGTAACATTTTGCATCATTTTCCCTCCTCTGTGACAGTCTTTCATTAATCAGCCGCTAAAGAAATTGGGGGATTTCCCATCATAGGGATACTTTTCTCTGTTTCTTAAATATGAAGGGTTATCCTTTCAATACGCATGTTTTTTTACAGTTTTCAAAAGTCAGCTTTCCAAGTCCCTTTGTCCTCTAAGAGAGCGCACTGGCTAGTCCACCAGACTCACTGCCATCAGGTCACCGCTGACTCCCAGGGGCCCTAGAGGACAGAGGAGACCTGCCCCTGCGAGCTGCTGAGACTGTACCTCTCGGCAGGGGTAGACAGCCTTGCCTTTTCCCATATTGTCTAGTGTCATCAAGTACATCGGACACCAGAAATGAGCATCTGGCCTCATAGGTGCACATTGATTATACTTTGGCTCAGGATTGTTTTTATTTCAAGTTGTAGCATGTGCTTTCTTGGGTGTCTAATATGGTTCTCTTTCATAAAAGATATTCACACAGCCATTGGAGGTGGAGCGATGAGGTGGACTGTGAAGCACATCCAATACACTGCCACAGCTAGTCACTGTCCCCAGGAATCGCTTCTGTAATCTAGCGTCCTGCCTGCTTTCTGTTCCTGTTCTTGTCTGTCTCACTGGCTTCTCAATGTGGATTTGTTCTCAGACGGAATAGGCACTGTACTCAGATACCTGTGATTTGACATCATCTGCTCTCTTAATCCTCTCACTAAATTGAGCCTGCCCCAGACCCAACTTGCATATCACGGACTCGGTGTTGGCCTATGTCCCATGATCTTTTGGGCATCTGACTCCTGCAAGTCCCTGTTTGCTGCACTATTCTGGTCTCGGCACTGACAGGTTGTACTGTCCTGGCACGGCTAAAGGGCCCAAACAGGAAAGCTCGGGCAACTATGTAGCATCCTTTTCTTTTCAGAGCCATGCTGACATCCATCCTGGTGGCTGCAGTAAACGAGCATTCAGATGCCACCCACTGGGAGTGCAAGACATCTAGAGAGCAGTGAAAAGAGAAAGGACACAAGTGTCAAGGACAGCATCTTAGATATCAGAATCCAATGTGTGACTCTTGACAAATAAAAATGAATATACTAGAACGCCTGTTGATTTAGAACCTGCTGAGCTCACTTAGAGGACTTAGAACCAAAGGTGACCCTGGCTAAGGCTGAGGTGGTCTGTTCAATCTAGAAAAAACACTTTCAGATCCACGCCAATCAGGCTGGGAAAGGAAAGTCTTATTAGTGAATGAGGAATAGAAGTGATACTTTCCAAAAAAAGGAAGTGATACTTTCAATAGATAAATACTTCCTTCTTCTGTCTAGAAAACGCCTTTCTCAAAACTGTCAGACACAACTTTAAAATGATCCCCTGTGTCCTCGTTCTGTGGGCTTCCATTGCCCTAGTGTTCATTCCATGCCCGTTGTAGCCTGGATTGCATCCATTGATGACATCTGGGTTTTGTTTGTTCCTTCCAGACAGATGGAGAGCAGCTGTAGGACAAGGACTGAGTCCCGTTCACCTTGATCTTCTCAGCTCCTCAGAGGTGAAGGATCCAAAGAGTTCATGGAAACATTCCATTATCTTTTAATTCCATTTTCCACATGCTCTTTGAAGCCCCTGTACTTAGTAATGCCCAAGTAGTAAATTATAAATGCTTGGAAAACAAAATAAATGTTCCATGTCTAAAGCTTAGGGGTACAGATGCTTTCGCAAATTACAGGACACACAACAAAGCAAATGAAAACAATGTGTTATCGATAAAGGCCCTAGTGAACACAACCAAGCTCCAAACCACCCATGTTGGGACTCTAAACAGAACAGAGAATCCTGCTTCCACTAGGATGGGCATAGACCTCAGCAACAACAAAGCCCGGGTAGGCAACCTACGAAATTGTAACTTTTCTTGAGGACTTCAGAAAGCTGAGTTGGCAAGGCAATCCAATGGTTTGAATTCCAAAGTGTAACCACCTCTTGGTGAAGCAGAGATGAGAAACAGACAGTCTCTCTCACCGCAGAGCAATGGAATGGGCTGCAACCACTCGGAAAACAAGTTGGGGGGAAACAAGGAATCGAAATGGTAGAAAGCTCCTAGTGGCCAAGGGCAGGTGAGAGAGACAGCTGGCTATCTCAGAGACAAAGAGAATGCATGTTCTCTGGTTCGTCTTTTCTCCCACGGGCTTCCTCCATGTGATCATGCAGCAGAGCAGGAAATATATTTGCCAGTTTTTGAAAAAGACGTTGCTAATGAGGGAGAAATACAAGCAAAAGGTGTTTGCTTCTAGGGGAGAGATTGGGAATAGATTACGGCAGGGTACCCATTGACACAAAGAAGACTCAGTTACCACTGGGAAAGAGGTATGGAAATGCCCCCCTCCACTGCATCTCCAGCCAAGCCCAGTGAGCCAGGCATCCCGTAACCACAGCCTTTGGTAATGGTACAAGAACCAAGAGACCCACTCCCCCGCTCTGATTTTGGTTTGGGATGGTCAGTATGTGAAGAGTGTGCTAACATCTTAGAGTAGAATTAGAAACCTGAGAAAATGTCTCTGCTACTGCAGATTCCACACTAATAATTTGTTCTTATACATTTAAGAAGTGCTTTGCCATTATCTATGCTATGTTTCTGCAAAAGGTTCTAATATACTGTTAAGGCAATATTATTTTGATGATAATATCAATACATGATAAACACGTCTTTCAAGAAAAAGGCTCCCTGCTCTTTTTGTGTTGTTATTTTGCCCTCTTTCAACGACACCAATGGCAAACACACACATGGACTTCTCCAAATGGAACCCACAGAAATCAAATTGCCTTCATCTGTGGGAAGAGATGATGGAGAAGCTCAATATCAGAAGCTAAATCTAGGCCAGGTGCTGACTATGGAACAGAGAATCATTTGTAAGTTCAGACTGAAGCTGAAGAAATTGCAAGTCAACGAGAACAAAATATGACCTTGAGTCTATCCCACCTGAGCTTCTAGGAAATTGCAAGAATAGACATGATGCATTGAACACGAATGACAAAAGTCCTGATGAGCATGGGGGGACACCAGGATCATCATCCATGAAGAAAGCCAAGGGTCATTAAGAGGACAGGAAAGAAAGATCAAAGGGGTTGTCAGAAGAAACCCTGAACTTGCTCTTAATCATCATAGAGTAGCTAAAGCAAATGGAAGAAAGGATGAAATCAAATACATAAATAGAAATTTTCGAAGGGCAGTTCAAGAAGACAAAGTCAAATGTTGTAATGACATGTGCAAAGACCTGGAGTTAGAGAACCAAAAAGGAAGGGCACACTCAGCAGATCCCAGACTGGAAGAACTCAAGAAAAAGTCAAGCCTCAACTTTCCGTACTGACAGATTCAATGGGAAACGTTTGAATGATGTAGAAAGTAGCAAAAGAAGATGGAAAGAATATGTAGAGAGTCACTGTACCAAAAAGAACTCGTTGACATTTAACCATTTCAAGAGGGAGCAAATGAGCAAGAACCAATGGTGCTGAAGGAAGAAATTCAAACTGCATTGAAAGTATTAGCCAAAAATAAGGCTTCAGAAATGGATGGAATGCCAATTGAAATGCTTCAACAAGCTGATGGAGCACTGGAAACACTCACTGACCTATTTCAGGAAATTAGGAAGACAGCTACTTGACTAACTGGCTGAAAGAGATATTTTAACCTTTACAAAGAAATGAGCCTTGGCATCATCATGGGTGACAAGTTAGGCTGGTAACCTCAAGGTTAGCAGTGTAAAGCCACCAGGAACTTAACAGGAAAGTTGACACTGTCTCTTCTCGTGAAAGTTACAGCTTCTTAAAAAGGCAGTCTACCCTGTCCTAGCAGGTCACTACGAGTCAGAATGGACTCTGTGGCTGTGGGTTTGGTTTGGTTTGGGCTTCCAAAGAAAAGCAACTTAACGGAATGCTCAAATTATAAAATGATACATTGATATCACAGGCAAGTACAGATTTGCTGAAGATCATCCGACAACAGTTGCAGCAATACATTGACAGAGAGATGCCAGAGGTTCAGGCTGCATTCAGAAGAGGGCATGGAACAACGGATATAGTTTCTGATGTCAGATGGATCTAGACTCAAAGCAGAAAGATGTTTACTTGAGTTTTATTTACTATGCAAAAGCATTCAACTACATGGATTATCACTAACTGTGGATAGCCATGAGGAGAATGGGAATTCCGGAAGACTTCATTGTGCTCATTCAGAAGTTGTCCATGGATCAAGAAGTAGTTGGGTGAACAGAACAAGGGCATACTTCACAGTTTAAAATTAAAAAGGTGTGCATCATGGTTGTATCCTTTCACCGTATTTACTCAATCTATCTGCAGTGAAAATCATCAGGGAAGCTGGATTGTATGAAGGAAATGTGGCACCAGGATTGGAAGGAGACGTATTAACAACCTGCAGTATGCAGATGACAGCACTTTGCTTGCTGAAAGTGAGGAGGAATTGAAGACCTTGCTGATAAAGACCCAGGATTGCAGCCTGCAGTGTGAAGGACAACTCAACGTAGAAACAGAAAACTCTTCACAACTGGATCAAAAAGTAACATGATAGATGGAGAAAAGGTTGAAGGTGTCAAGGATTTCATCTTGCTTGGATCCACAATCAACGCTCATGAAAGAAGCAGTCAGGTCATGGTATTTTCAGTGGCCTCAAAGAAGACTGAAGACTAATCGCTGCATTTGAATTGCGGTGCTAGCGAAGATTGCTGAAAGTACCATGGACTGAGTGCTCCTTAGAGGCAAGGGTGGCAGGACGTTGTCTCACATACTTTGGACATGTTGTCAGGACAAAGCTGTCTCAGAGGAGGACTTCGTGTTCAGTGGGGGGGGCCTCGAAAATGAAGAAGGTCCTGGACAAGATGATTGACACGTGACTGCCTCAGTGGACTCAGGCATCGGAATAATTGTGAGGATGGCACAGGAGCATGCAGTGTGTGTGTGTGTGTGAGTGTGTGTGTGCATAAGGTCGCTATGGGGCACAGCCAACTCGATGGCACATAACAACAACTTTGGACATGCTGGATGGAGAGACCAGTCCCTGGCAAAGGACATCGTGCTCGGTAGGAGAGACGCGTAGGGAGAAAGAGGAAGGCTGCCATAAGGGGTCCAGCTCAGGAGCAAATGTGAGAACAGCGCAGGACCCACAGTGTTTCATCTTTCTCCCCTAGGATGGCCCTGGGGTGGCAACCTCCAACTTTTGGTTAGCACATATCGTAACAATTCAATAGTTCCATCGCATCAAAAAGAGTTGTAAAATTATCACCACAATCAACCCTAGAGCATTTTCTTCTCCTGTACTCGTTGTTATTATTAGCTCACTATCTCCACCCTACCTCCCCAATCACATCCCCAAGAAACCATCAATCCAGTCAATCCAGTCATTGTTTCCACAGGTCCACCAAGCCTGGATTTCATATACAGAAAAACATTTTTAAACAACCAAATCAAAATAAAACAGATAAAAACTTCAATAGAAAAGAAAGTAGGACATATGGAAAACCAGAACACATTTAAAAATGGATCAAAGGGAAGCCCAATGGTTAAATCAAATGACACGTGGTAAATTTCCACCTAATTGCATCAGCAATAATTCACCATCCAATACACTCTGCAGGATAGCAAGGTTCTTCACAGCCTGGTCTGTGGCCAGAGGAGATTCACCAGAGGCTTGATCCACGTGTATTTCCTTCACTTGTCTTTTTTTTTTTTTTAAACGGAAACAACTTTACCATGGGTCAAAGGGGACATCCAATGATAAGATGGTGCTTTGTAACCTAATGGCATCTGCTGTGATTGACTTTGCAACGCTCCCTGTCTGAGAACAGCTGCAGCCTAGTACATTAACCATGCTCCCACCTGGGCCCTTTAGGCACCCTTTAACTGTCTCAAAAACCAACAGTTTTGATCATAAAATTATTCAAAGGCATGTGTTCTTCCATCTCCAAAATCATCATGCTGAAAGGAAATAGCTAAGAGGATCGCACGGGTATAAACACGTGTGTCACTGGCAGGTCGCTCCCCTACAAGTGCGAGCCGTGAGCCAGAGCCACGTTTGAAGGGTGTGCTCAGCCTGCGGGACGACCGATGCAGCGTGTCTCCTGCAGGCATGTCCACAAGTTCCTGGCGCCTGTGCCAGCCAGCTTTCCAGACGGGGGCACTGGCAAAGGGCAGAGGGAAAGCCTCCGCGGTCATCTGGTGCAGCCTTTTCCTTCGCTTTCTGCAGTTGAGAGGAGGCTGGCAGCCTGCGAGGGGAGTCGCAGTAATTGAATAATCACCAGGAGGGGAAAAGAACAATTAATGACAGGATGTGATTTTACGAGAACTAGAGAACTGTTCTTGAGTAGGAAAAGAATTTCGGGCTCTGAGTAGGTGCGTTGCTTACCTGTTCCTGTTAGTATCGCACACCACTTAGCCTAATAGCCCCCCTTTGGCTCCCATTCCCTTCATCCTGAGGGGAATGAATCTGGGTCAGCCTCAGTGACGCAGTTTCCCAGACACACCCCAAGGAGGGAGGGCCAGAGACAGGGTCAGGCAACTCACCTCAGACTACTCTTGAGGAACAAAGAGAGGCCTGCTTTGTTCCCCTCTGGCTCCCCATGGAGGACAGTCCATCTTCTGGTGCCACGGAGGAGCACAAACCCCGCAGGAAGACGCTCTCTGTGCAAGTGATTGTCAGATTTCAAAGCTAAGGCAGCAATGAGTAAGCAAACATGTGCAGCAAATTAATACTGTTTTTCTAGACTTTTGGTAACTCAATAGCTTTCATTATGTTTTTTGTTTATTTTTTCCAAAGAGAATTCATCTTTATGACCTGCCCTCAGGAAGATATGTAATTTGGTCAAATTCCCAGCCTATCGTTCACATACGAACCATAAGAATAAGCAGGCAGGGGGGCAGAATAAAGGTAAGAAAGTCCCTCGCCTTCATCTCCCTTTTTATTAGGGATAGTTCCTAAAGGGCATAATATTGTTTGAAATGGATTTCCTTTCAAATGGATTTCCACTCTGTGTAAATCTTGGGAATCCCCATCATAAAATGAGTGGTTTCAGTGTTTCAAGGGAAAAGTGGACCCCCACTTGCATTTCAAGGTTTTGAAAATCAAATTGGATTTTTGTCACTGTCTGTAGGTAAGACAATAAGCATAATGACTAGAGGTGGGAAGAGAGAGAACGAGAGGGAGAGGGAGAACGACAAAAGGGAAAAAGAGAAGAAAAGAAGAGAATAGAAAAATCATTTTTCAATGCCTTAAGCCTGTCAAGAATGAGACCCAGATATCTGAGCCTCAGACTTTCTGCCATGACGAGGAAGAAGTTACCTAGAGGAAGACGTTGCCTAGATGGACGTAGTCAAGACACCGTGATGCTCCAGAGCCCAGGGGGATGTAATGGGTGGGGGGGGGTGTGGGGAGCTTTGTGAGGGGCCTAAGCAGTGTGCAGCTTCTCGGTTTGTACGGGGGAAACTGGAGGAAGAAGAAACAAGAGGTCATCTGGGAAACAAGAATCAAAGAAACCCATCCGTCACCGAAGAAGAGAATTTAGACGAGATGAAACGGAGTCTTGATTCCCAGTCCAGCTTTATCCCAACCCTAGCAGGGTGGGGCTTGCTTTTCACCTTAATGGGTAAGTTGAAACGCAGCATTTTGTGTATGCATCATGAGACGTGGGGAGTGTTGCTCCCCGCCTACACAGTTGCATGTAATCAGTGACTCTTCATGGAAGAGTCCTGTGGGAAGTGACACCTCAGGTGTGAGAAATAACCAAGCCCTTTCTCAACAGGAACCTTTGGTTCTGGTAATTGCTGTAAGCACTGAGGCAGGGACCTGGCAACAGCAACAGACAAACACACCAGGCACCTCAATTTCTCCTTAACCCACAGTCCCCTGCAGAGGCAAAGCTTTCTATCCATCTTGACTGAAGACAAGGCCAGGTCAGTTCAGCATCATGGTTTAGATATGATAGGACACAGCTTTTTGTAAAGGTTAGCCAGCTTACAGTTTCTTGCTTTTAAGAGCCCTGGGCTTACGTTAAGCATTAGACAAATCCACCTTCAATTTCATATGGCCCTTCTAGTTATAGTCACTTATGAGATTTATTTTAAATTCTAGTGTCTATGCTTGTGGCCATAACCCCATTTTGAAGGGTCTTCATTATATGAATGGACAGGATTAAGGTGGAACGAAGTCTCCACCTGAGTAGAGGGTGTGATCCAAGTCACCACCCTTTATTTCCTTGAGGATCCAGTCTGCTGAAAGACCAAAAACCCACCTCCAGGTAAGAATGAGCCATCTCAAATCAAATCAGCAATGAGATGCCACCTGACACCCACAACATAGCAAAATGATTTAAAAGAGAGAGCAACAAACGCTGGACAGTGTGGGATAGACAGCCATTGTGGACCGTGATAAGGCTCTATGTGAAATCACTAAGAATAGAAATACCATATGACGCAGCAATCCCTCTGTTGGGCATGTACCCCAAGGAAGCAAGAGAAAGAACTTGAACAGGCATATGCTTCCCTACGTTGATAGCAGCATGGTCCATAAGAGCAGGATGCAGGAAACAACCCAAACTCCCATCAGTAGATGAATGAATAAAGAAAGTATGGTACACACACAATGGAATGCTATGGATCTCAAAAAACAGAATTGAAACTACAAATCACTTCATGACGTGAAGGAACTGGAAACCATTATGATGAGTGGAACCAGGCAATCACACAAGGACAAAGGTGTGAGCCCCCTACCGTACGAGTGAAAATCAAGAGAGGGGCAGTCTTCTGCTTTCAAGTCTTGTCCGGTTTTAATCCAGTCTCCCAAGCAACAAAGCAGAGAGCCTGACTAGTCCATTATCCTGAAGGAATAATGAGCCTCTGGAAAAGGACTTCGTGCTTGGTAATGCAGCAGATCATCAAAAACAGAAGAAGACCCTTAATGCGATGAGTTGATTGAGTGGTTGCAATGCTGGGCTAAATCATAGCCGCAGTGGTGAGGCTGGAACAGGACAAGACAGGGATTCAGTTGAACAGAGTGCAGCTACACCACCACCCAGGCCACGGCCCTGCAGAACCTCTTTTGAATCTTGAGAAACTTATTTTTTCACTCATTTAAACTCACTGCCAAATGAGGCAATTTTCTAAAGTCACCTTTAAGATGAACAATAGTCTTGCTAACTGATAAGGTCAATTTGCTTATGCATTGTCCTCTTTTGAAGAATTAAGTCCCTTTGGGGAAAGAGAACCTGCAGAGTTGGACTGGGCAACGAGTCTTAGGATAAAATAAAAGTGTACCCCAAACTGGTACGCCTGTCCCCTGCCCACTTACATGGCGATGTCAATAAGGCTGGGGTACGAACCGTTGGGGGCTCTGTCTTCTTCAGGGCATTTTAAATCTCTAGACAAAATTGTTGGCCTGTTTGCAAATGTCATGTTTAATACACATCAACCAATTTCTATTATTAACTTAATGTAATTTTATTGTAATACTTATTTCAAATAGAAAGAGTCAATTTCCTTTGAAAGGGTCTGGCCCACGTTAGGAAAAACTTTACTGTGGGCATTTGATACGAGTGAGGAGAATGGTAGGAAACATGCTCTCTGCTTGCAGAGAATCAGTGACCAATTGCTAAATTCAGGGAATTCTCTGGGTGGAGCTGAATGACGGTCTGGACTCTGTTTCTTTCTCTATCTGTGTTGACTTGAAGTTCATTTTTATTTCTTTTTTATTGGCATATAATTCACATATCATATGATTTAATAATTCGATCATACTAAGAGGAGTTGTGCAATCTTCACCACAATCAGTTTCAGAATATTGTTTTCTCACACTCATTGTTGCTAGCTCTCCATTCCCCCAAAACTTCCCCTGCCATGTCCCTGGGTAAAATTTACTAGTGTGCCCTAACTTTTAGTGTTACCACTTCAGTTTTTATTTTTGCACTTTTTAAAAGGAGATTCAAATTTCCTTTTCAAGTTGAGGTGAATCTAAATCTGGCACTTCAGTAAATATCTTCATCAATCTATTTTAGTGCAGCAGACTTATAATGTGCATAACCAGAGATAAATGTTGAAAACAGAATACAAAGCAATAAGAATTACACTAACACAGCAAGGAAGCAATTGGAGAGACACAGATAAGATTATACGAATGAATGAAAGGGAGGAATTTGAACAAAGACCTTAAACTCAATTAGCACCTAAGGACAATTAAGTGATCAAAACAAGTAAAGGGAAGAGGAGGAGAGAGAACAGGAAAGGGAGTGTGAAAGATCGGAGGATGAGGTCAAGGACGGCATCCATTCACTTATCAATTCATTCATTTACTGAACAAGTGCTCATTTAGAATAAAAGTAGTGCCAGGTTGTGTGGGAGATCAAATGCAGAGAGCACAGAGGAAGAAGAGCAAAGGGATCAACTAGTCCCAGAGAAGAACTCCAAAGTGGGAATGTGACTCTAGCGAGATTAGACACAATGTATGACTGTATGTGTAAGGGAATTGACCAAACGTTGTGTTCCTCCCACAGACAGAGCTGTAGAAAAGGTAAAGGTAACCCAGGAAGCCTAGGAAATCACGTTTTGAAGCAATGCCCATAGGATCGACAGACAGGTCAGCATCCTAGCAGAAACTTTGGCGGCACACTGGTCAATGCTCAACTTGTACCTGAACAGCCAGTCATTCCAAGTCATGAGCAGCTGGGATGAAGTAGAGACCTGGTAGCCTGTACCTGTCCGGGCTACAACTTAGAAACCGGAAAGGAAGCAGCTGTACTCGGTCTGAGTTAGAAAATCCTAACTGGAGCACAAACCACCATAGCGGCCTGTATGAACGGCACTAGTGCCACAGAGACGGGCTCTGAGGGGG